>NC_140316.1:675034-784034 GCF_964211825.1 Aythya ferina
CTGGGGTCTGGGGTAGTAGGGAATAGCAGTAGTAACTGGACACAAACATGCTTTGTACTCAGTGAAGGGAAACAAAATAAAACGCACTGGACCAACATAACATCGAAGACCCTTGGATTTGAGGCCAATGGACATTACTGTGGATGGAACAACACCGGTAACATTAGTGTACCATTTGGGGCGTATGGAATAGGTGACACCAATTCGATCTGGTTTCAAAGTCAGGCCAAAGCTTTGCCACCTGGCATGTTTTTAATCTGTGGGGACCGTGCATGGCAAGGAATACCAGCCAGTGCTTTTGGGGGTCCGTGTTACCTAGGACGACTCACACTTTTCGCTCCAGATTTGCACTCGTGGCAGAACTCGACAGGGAGCAGAAGAATTAAACGAGAACTAAAAACTTTGGGTTCTGACTGTAATGATGGTGTAGAATTGTGGGGTCCAGCAGGAAGATTCTTTGCTTCTTTGGTACCTGGTGTGGGAACTGCACATGCTTTGACTAACATTAATAAGCTTGCTTGTTGGGCTGTTAAACAATCAAATGTAACAACACAAGTTCTTTCTAAAATGTCGCAAGATATGGAGAGCATAAGACATGCTGTATTACAAAATAGGGCCGCTATTGATTTCTTGTTATTAGCTCAAGGACATGGGTGTGAAGATGTAGAAGGAATGTGTTGCTTTAATCTCTCTGATCATGGGCAATCAATTCACAATCAATTGAAATGGTTAAGGGATCATACACAAAAAATTACGATACAGAATAATTGGTTTGATGATTGGCTTAAATCTGTCTTTGGAAATGTAGGGGGATGGGTTTTTTATTTAATCAAAGAGGGACTTCGCCTTTTGCTTATAATTCTATTGATTATAATTGCTGCACAGGTAGTCTTTAGCTGCTTATCTAGGAAACTAGAACAACTCACAAAGAAGGTGTTTGTAGCCCAAAATAAAAACGGGGGAATTGTGGAGGAATGGTTAAGTGAAGTAGGTCATGTGAATATTGAGCAACTAGGAGGTCACGAGCTAACAAAGTATCGAACGCAGCTCATATGAGTCTGAGAAAGTGCGTAAATGAGTCTGAGAAAGTACGTAAAATCTGGGAGGTTTCAGGGAGGTTTCAGGGAGGTTTCAGGGAGGTTCCAGGTACAAGGACATGATATCTGTTGGTGGTCTGGGAAAGTACTAACTGTGTTATTTTGGTTGATGGGAGTGAGAAACTAGCTGATAAAATAGAGAAATGCACTAACCAATCATGAGCTTAGCTTTTGCAATATGTATGAGCTAATTATATTGAATTAGATAAAAGACGACTGAGCTATCCAATAAATCGAAGTTCACTTGTTGGGAATTGGCATAATTGTTCGATCTAAGCTTGCTTTAAGCAACCAAGGGTAGGCCTTAGAAATCTCAGGGCCTGCTGTAGCTGAGCAAACCAAGCTGCCAGAGTAACTGTGAGAAGCTCCCACTGCAATGACTCCCACATCACCCAATTAAGGAACTCAGATAATATTGTTATCAGCAGCTGGCCTCAAGGACTAGGTCTACGTGGCCATTAAGCACAAAGGGGGTTGTTTTCCTAACTTCTAATCAAAAGGGGGGTTCTTTTCTTGCAGGTGGTGTTATTTTCTTAACGGTTTGTCTGAGTGCTTTTGACCAATAATCTTGTGTGAAACACTGTCCACCCCTGTAAAATTCACTATAAAAGTTGGGCTATTCGGGCAATAAAATGGTGAAGCATGATCTGACTCTGCTGGTGTCTGTCGTGCTTTCATCCGTGCTTCGCAACATTCACTGATCACTCATATTGAGCGTCTGTGTCTTCCTTCCGTCGACAACAAATGTCCTCGCAACAGAGACACAGGCCCCAACCCCTCCAGACACAGGGCCCCAGATTCTACAAGCAGCTCCCAACCCCTGCAAGGCAGGCCGCCTACCCTATATAAGAAGCTTCCACCCCCTCCCCCCGGAGGGAGGCCCACAAGCCCCCCCAAACACAAGCCCCTACAGTGTACAAACAGCTCCCAGACACCCCCAGATGCTGGCCCCAAAGGTGTACAAACAGCTCCCAACCCCCACAGAAACACATTCCGACATTGTACAAACAGTTCCCAACCCCCTAGACACAGGCCCTAACCCCCCACAGACACAGGCCCCAAAGTTGTACAGCCTCCTCAAAATCCCCCCCAACACAGGCCCTTATAGTGCACCAGTGTGGGAATAGAAATGTTGTTTTTGCAGAGTTACATTGTTTAGAAGGAGGGAATGTGGTACTGAGATATGCTTACAGTGATAAGAAAGTTTAGCAGGCGACCTTGTAAAATGCAGACAATCAGACTCCTTAGGACAATTAGGTGAAAATCACGGTGTCAAGTCAAGTCAGATAAGTGAAGAAACATTACCACTTCAAGCAGTAAAAATGTCAAAAGAAATTTGAAATTTAACAGGCCGGCGACTGAAGACCATGCATTGTTTGTGAAGCATCAGATAGATTGTGAATCTGGATTACCCACTCAGTGGGGAAACAGGGGAGGGTCCTGCCATCAAAAGGTATATAAACTGTGTTTTGGAACTAGTAGATGCGCTCTCTCCTGCTTGTGGGGCGCCCGCCATTGCAATCGCGAATAAATTACTACTTCACTGAGATCCTCGCCTGAGCCTAAGTTATTGGCTACGGAGTGTTTCTCACAATTTGGGGGCTCGTCCGGGAGCCAGTCACCTACTGGGGAGCCCCACCGCTGCAGCAGCAGGAAGGCATGCCCCGCTGATTTCAGCGGTCCTGTGCATCTACGGTGGCGGTTCTGCGGAAAGCTGACAGAGGGCCCGAGACTGGTTAAAGAGGCAGGATCCGTGAAGTAGTGGGGAAAGGAAGAAGGTAGGCACTCCAGGTTTTTAAGAATCGATCCGGTAACTCTGTGCACAGACCAAGGTAAGAAATATTAAGTATTGCCTTGGGGGTCGGGTGGTCTGGTGTATGGTAAGCCCTTGCACGGGGAAGTGCTGGCACTACACCAGGGGAATCTGGTGTACGGTAATCCTTGCACGGGGAAGTGCTTGGAAGTACACCAGGGAATCTGGTAAACTCAGGTGTGCGGTAACGCTGGCACGGGGAAGTGCTTGGCGGTACACCCCCATCTTTCAGTACGTTGGTGTGTGGTACACTGCAGAAGGGAAATTTCTGTAGCACATACTGGCGAGGGTTAGGAAAAATGGGAAAATATGAGTTCCAGGGGACAGGGAGATATCCCTGGGGGAGTGCCTACTAATAGTTCTTCCTGAAAAATGATAAGAAATTGGAAACATAATCCCAAAATTAGAGGGATTGTGAAAGAAAAGTAATTAAAAAAAAAAAAAAAAAGGTTAAACATTGTGTATCAGTCTGGACAAAAGAATCAATTAAGGAAACAGCAGTATTTTGGCCAAAATACGGGTCTGATGAAAATTCAGGCTTTAAATTTATGTGTAAACAATAAGATTCCTTTTTCAGAGAAGGAGCCAAGTTATGCTCCCTATAATCTTAATATTGAACTGGTGGCAGCAGCAGTCACTCCAGAAAGGGAGACAGGGACTGGAATTAACACTGTCCCTAAAGAAGGATCGTACTCTAGGCTCTGGCAAGAATTAGAACAAGGTAGAAGATATGTTGAGAATTTTGCCTTCCCTGATACTAACAGTACTAACGCTAACTGTGTATCCTCTTAGGTGAACTACCCCCTCCTCCTTACCAGCAGAGAGGTTAGGACTTTTTAAGAAGGAGAGGAAGTCTTTATTTAAGGACCCCAACAGCCTAGCTGAACAATTAGACCAGTTCCTACGACCTGATTTATACTCTTGGGGGAGGGAATTATGTCTATAAGTATGTTGTTTACAGGGAAAAAAAAATGGGAATGATCAGGAGGAGAGCTGCTATACAAGAATGGGAAAGAGCTCATCCTCCAGGACCAGGGGTAATACCGGCAGGGCAGAAATACCCACTTGCCAATCCTGGCTGGAATAATAATAGTGTGCAACACAGAAATCATATGAGAGACCTGGGGTCAGAATGAGAAAGTACTTGGGGATGAGACCTGAGGACCCAGTATCCCAAGGGCTCTTGAAAGTTCATTGTGTGATTAAAGCCTGGCAAAATACGCAGAAAATGCTTCAGAAGGTGGGGGGAATGTAGTGAACAGTCACTGGGGGACCCTCCTGTGGGAGGCCCTGGAGGGGTGTGTCTGGAGGGGAGATAAGAAGGGGAAAAAAAAAAAAAAAAAAAAAAAAGATCGAAACTAATGATATTGGCAGTGCAGCGGGTAGTGAGGCAGAGGGTTGGAGAAAGATGAAGAAAATCTTCAGGGGGAGTCAGGGCCAGGATGGAAAGGAGAGGAAGAGAGATGAAGGAATGGCAGGCAAAGAAGGCTGCCTGTGTTGTGACCCGAATCCTGGCAGGGACAGGCTTTCGTAAGATGTTTTAAGTGTGGCCAGGCTGGCCACTTCGAATAGGAATATCTGGAGTGGAAGAAGGAGGAAAGAAGGAAAATGGGATGAAATATGCTATATTGATATGTTGTTTCAGTATCTTGGAGGGAAAAGGTATGGAATTAAGTTGGACCCTGAGCCTTTGGTGCTGGTATTAGAAAAGTACAGGCTGGAAAAAGATAAAGGAAGTGTTAAAAGGGTTGCTGAAGGTGTTAAAGGTGTGACATGTAGTATTTAACAGAGCTGTTTGAAGTTGAATGAGCAGGGAAAGGAGATGTAGGCATTATCTAAGTAACAGTCTAGAAGTTTTGGTATATTTGCATATTTGCTGTGGTGTTTGTTCAGTTTCCCAAGCATCGGGGAGGGGGGAACAGCCTGCTCCACCAGCGGCCTCTCCAGCGGCCGCAGGGGGGCTTCGGCTCCAGCGCCTGGAGCGCCTCCTCCCCCTCCTTCTGCACTGACTTTGGTGTCTGCGGGGGGGTTTCTCGCTCTCCCAACTGCTGTTGAGCAGCAGGTTTTTGTTTGTTTCTTTGTTTGTTTGTTTTCGTGGATGTGTTCTCACAGAGGCACGGACTGTGTTGCTCATGGCTTGGCTCTGGGCAGCAGTGGGCCCCTTAGGGCCAGATGAAATTGTCCCTTATCTGCCACGGGGAGGCTTCCGGGTTTTTTTTCTCACGGGGGCTGCCACTGCAGTTTCCCAACCCCCCTACTCACAGCCCCCGAACCTTGCCATCAAACCCAATACACTGGGGAACAGCTAGGTCATTACTGACCTGTAAAGTATCAGGGATTAAATTAACTAATGAAACCCTAAAAAGTGATGGGGCTGGGATAACAGTGCCACTTTGGGGGGGATACCAAGCTGAGACTAGGGGATAAAATGATCACTGGGTAATTATTGTATGTACCCAAGGCAAGGACTAATTTGTTGGGAAGGGATTTGATGATTAAATTGGGCATTCAAATAGTAAATTGTTAGACTGGAATAACAGTGTTATTAATGGAGTGCTCTCTGGCCCTGAGAGCAAACATACATGTATATTCACCTCTGACTGGAAAGACCCTGAAATGGGGGCGGAAGCAACAATATAGGTGGACAATTTTACCTCAGGGGTTTACAGGGACACCTATCTATTTGGGTAAGATCTAAAAAAAAAAAAAAAAAAAAAAAAAAAAAAAAAAAAAAAAAAATGAGATTTAGGAGCAATTACAACCTCCCAAGGAGGTATTAATGTTAACAAATATGTGGATCGTTTTCTATTGTCAGGACAGGAGAAAAGAGTTGTGAAGAAAGCTACTAACAAGCTATTCAACTTTCTGGGAAAGCAGGGCTTGGGAGTATTAATAAATAAATAAATAAATAAATTACAATATGGAGAAGGAGAAGTCAGGTATTTAAGGCATCTAATGTCTGAGGGAAAATGAAGAATAAATCCAGAGAGGATTCAGGGAATTGTTGAAAATTAAGAAAGAACTAAAAAGTTTTAAAAGAAAGATTTTTTAAGGAATCAGGAGCCATGAAGTCTGAAGGAAAATCGATACTCCCTGATGGGAGAGAAATGCTGAATAAAGTGATAATGAGGCAAATATTAACTGTTTTACATCAGAAGAGTCATTAGGAGGTGCAAGCAATGTGTGATGTTGTGCTAAGAAAGTATGTCTGTGTAGGAATATACACTTTAGGGAAGCACATATGTAGAGGATGTACCATATGTCAAAAGGTAAATAAAAAGGTGTTCTGTAACCCATCTAGAGGGGGACGGGAGCCAGGGGTTTGACCTTTCCAAAGTATACAGGTAAACTTTACTGAGTTACTTGTTTGTCCTAATTGACCATGTGACTAGATGGGTGTAAGCTTTACTGCAAGGTTTAAAGCAGGCCTTAGAGATTGAGTGGGATTTTCACAGCCCCTGGCACCCCTCCTCTGCTGGGAAGGTGGAGCGAATGAATCAGACATTAAAGAAGCAATTAACTAAACTAGTGTTAGAAACCCAACTTCCTTTGGTAAAATGCTTACTCCTACAGGTTTAAACAGCAGCAAGAAAGGATATAGGAATTTCACCATATGAGATGCTGTTCAGATTGCCCTATCTGGGCAGAAGGGATGAGATACCACAATTCAAAATAAGAGAGTTTCCTTAAGAACTGTATTCTGGGGTTGTCTTCTTCTTTGTCATCTCTCAGGACCTGTGGGTTGTTGGCTCAAACCCCACCTTTGAAATTCCCCATTCACCACCATCATCCAGGAAACTGGGTCCTGATTCGGATCTGGAAAGAGTCAACTCCGGCCTGAATGGGAAGGACAATTACTGACCACTGAAACAGCCGTAAGAACTGCGGAAAAAGGTTGGACTCACTATACTTGAGTGAAGGCATCTGTCGACGCTAGTACCTGGGAAGCTGTTCCTACAAAAGACTTGTTGGAAGTTGAAATTGAAGAGAAAAATCTCGTAGTGGACTCTGAGCAGGATAAGAGCTTACAATTGTAAACTAACCTTTTATTTTCACAGGTAACTAATGAGTGTGACTTGTGATTGAGAGAAAGGACAGACCTATAGCGAACTGCAGTGCTCCCAAGGGGGGGGTTGTTATAGTAGTAGTGTACATCTTATTTTTGTATCAATAATTATTTGGAAACCTAAGGTTTAAAAATAATGACAGGGAAAAATTGATTACTAATTTTGTTTTTAGTGATTCTAGGCCTCAGAGAAGGCCTCGGTCAATTGGTAACTTGGAAAAGGCATGACCAGATAATAGCAAAAACGGGATACCCCATCAAAATATGGGTGACTGTGACAGAGGGTTATGTACCACAAGCCGTCACGTTTGATGCTTGTGAGGTGTTAGCTTGTGGAGATTTAAATGCCCAATGACAATTGAGCAGAAAGAACAAATAACTGGGAGAGACACAACAGCCAGATTGAGAATAGCTGTATGGAAACAATCCTCTATTGCCATCAGAGAAAGGGAGAAACTCAAGGAGAAAACAGGAGAGTAAACAGGAGGCCCTCTGAAATGTGGCAGTTCAAACATTTGAGATTCAAACAGGGTATGGGGATGTGAATGCCTGGATAGAATGGGTCAAATATACTGTCCAGAGTCTCAACTGTAGCTACTGCTATGCTTGTGCCTCGGGATGACCGATTGCCCAGATAGTGCCCTTCCCATGGGGGTGGACCAAAGACTCCCAAGGGATGCGCTGTATGATTGCATTGTACCAAGAAAAGACTGCCTGGGGAAATGAGGCCTGTAAGTCTCTCTTTGCTGTTTCTTGCATGATAACTATATCACAGTTCCCCCTGCATTCTCTACAGCTATAGGTAACCATAGAGCTTGCCTCTCACGGCAGGGTGTGAGTGCTACCTGGCATCTGGGAGAATTTGCCTTGTGCTACCAAGGACTTGATGGGAAACTGCTCAAGACTAGAGATCCCCAGGGCAGATCTCTGGTGGTACAGTGGAGGGAAGATCTTACGGTCCACCCTGCCATCTAATTGGGAAGGCACTTGTGCACTTGTTCAATCAGCTATACCCTTCACCCTGGCATTTGAAAGAGAAACATCACAAATACCCAGAAGAAGTAAAGGAGGCTTAGGAATATCATTTGATGATAGAGTATACATAGATTCTGTTGGGGTACCTAGAGGAGTTCCGGATGAACATAAAGCCAGAAATTAAATTGCTGCAGGGTTTGAGTTACTGTTCTGGTGGGTAACAATCAATAAAAATGTGGATTGAATTAATTATTTCTATTATAATCAGCAGAGATTCATCAATTATACCAAGGATGCGATGAGAGGAATCGCTGAACAACTAGATGCCATCAGCAAAATGGCTTGGGAAAACAGAATAGCATTAGATATGATGCTCGTGGAGAAGGGTGGTGTATGCGTGATGCTGGGCAACCGTTGTACTTTTATCCGTAACAATACTGCCCCGGATGGCACAGTAACGAGAGCATTGCAAGGGCTTACTACCCTTGCCAATGAATTGGCAGAAAATTCGGGAGCAGACACTTCCATCACAGGATGGTTGAAATCTTGGTTTGGTAAATGGAAAGGGATGGTAATGTCCATATTTACATCCTTGATTATAGTAGCAGGAGTTTTGACAGCTATTGGCTGTTGCGTTATCCCCTGTGTAAGGGGACTTGTCCAGCGGTTAATTGAAACCACATTATTGAAACAAATGACCATAGATCCACCACCCTACTCAGATAAAATGATATTAGAGGAAATGGAGAGCAAAGAAAGTGAAGAAGAGGAAGATATTTACCAAATTACACTTAAAATAAATAAATAAATAAAAATAAAAAGAGTTTTTGCAAAAATCAACAGTTTATAAAAAAAAGAAAAGGGGGGAATTGTGGGAATAGAAATGTTGTTTTTGCAGAGTTACATTGTTTAGAAGGAGGGAATGTGGTACTGAGATATGCTTACAGTGATAAGAAAGTTTAGCAGGCGACCTTGTAAAATGCAGACAATCAGACTCCTTAGGACAATTAGGTGAAAATCACGGTGTCAAGTCAAGTCAGATAAGTGAAGAAACATTACCACTTCAAGCAGTAAAAATGTCAAAAGAAATTTGAAATTTAACAGGCCGGCGACTGAAGGCCATGCATTGTTTGTGAAGCATCAGATAGATTGTGAATCTGGATTACCCACTCAGTGGGGAAACAGGGGAGGGTCCTGCCATCAAAAGGTATATAAACTGTGTTTTGGAACTAGTAGATGCGCTCTCTCCTGCTTGTGGGGCGCCCACCATTGCAATCGCGAATAAATTACTACTTCACTGTGATCCTCGCCTGAGCCTAAGTTATTGGCTACGGAGTGTTTCTCACACCAGGAACTCCAAACCCCCCACCCAGAGGCAGGTTCCAACCCTCCATGGACGCAAGCCCTGAAGGTGTACAACCAGCTCACAACCCCATGAGACACAGGCCCCAAGCCCCCCCCCCAGACACAGGCCCTTACAGTATACAAGCAGCTCCCAACACCCCCCAGATGCAGGCCCCAAAGGTATACAAACAGCCCCAACCCTTCCTCAAGATGCAGGCCCCTACAGTGTACAAGCAGTGTACAAACCCAAAACATTAAGATGCTCCAAACCCTATCCCGAAAACTTAGGATGCTCCAAACCGTATCCCGAAAACATTAGGATGCTCAAAGCCCTAACCCCAAAAAAGTAGGATGCTCAAAGCTCTAACCCAAAAACTTAGGACACTCAAAGCCCTATCCTGAAAACATTAAGATGCTCAAAACCCTTTCCCGAAAACTTAGGACGCTCAAAACCCAAACCCCAAAAATTAGGATACTCAAAACCCTAGCCCTGGAGAACCTAACCTGAAAAAAAAAAAAAAAAAAAAAAAAAAAAAACATCTTAAAACCCTAACCGTAAATAACTGACCAAAAATAAAACCCTAAGACCCTAACCCTAAAAACATATCAACACTACAACCCAAAAAGCTCTAAAACCCTAACACGCTAACCCTGAAACCCTTAAAACCCTAACCCCCAAATCCTTAAAATCCTTACCGTTAAAACTCCAACTCTAAAAACCTTAAAACCCTAAACATAAATCCTGAAACCCCTTACCCTGAAACCCAACCCTAATGCTGTGAGAAACACTCCGTAGCCAATAACTTAGGCTCAGGCGAGGATCTCAGTGAAGTAGTAATTTATTCGCGATTGCAATGGCGGGCGCCCCACAAGCAGGAGAGAGCGCATCTACTAGTTCCAAAACACAGTTTATATACCTTTTGATGGCAGGGCCCTCCCCTGTTTCCCCACTGAGTGGGTAATCCAGATTCACAATCTATCTGATGCTTCACAAACAATGCATAGCCTTCAGTTGCCGGCCTGTTAAATTTCAAATTTCTTTTGACATTTTTACTGCTTGAAGTGGTAATGTTTCTTCACTTATCTGACTTGACTTGACACCGTGATTTTCACCTAATTGTCCTAAGGAGTCTGGTTGTCTGCATTTTACAAGGTCGCCTGCTAAACTTTCTTATCACTGTAAGCATATCTCAGTACCACATTCCCTCCTTCTAAACAATGTAACTCTGCAAAAACGACGTTTCTATTCCCACAGTGCCCTATCCCTGAAACCTTAAAACCCTGAATCAATCTGTAGCCAATAACATAGGCTGAATCGAGGATCTCACTACAGCTTCAATGCTGCCGGGCCAGGTCGGACCGGCACCACGCGGCGGCAGCGGGGGAAGGGGCGGCGGGCCAGCACCACGCAGTGGCAGCAGGGGGAGGGGGGCGGTGCAAGGCGGGCCAGCCAGAGCAACGCAGGGAGCCATCCCTGCCTGCCCCCAAACCAGAAACAGTAGTCAAAAACTACAGAACCGGGACCCCAAACCACATGGAGCCAGGCTCCCAAACCATACATGAGCACGAACACACACAAGCCAGAGACTGAGGGCCATGATGGCTACCATCAAGAAAAGCAGACAACATCAAGGTCTTGAGAGAGATCAGCCTTTCCAAGTCCCAATGAAAGAAAAAACTGCTTCATTACTATCCCCTTGCCAACAATATATTTAAGACCCATGATATGGTGCTCAGCAAGCCAACTGCAGAAGCCAACAACTATGGGAACAAGACCTAGTAATGGATACTATAGTACACAGAAACAACCATACACCATAGAACACATACTGGAACTGCCCTGACTGGCACACGCTAGGCTGAAAAGGATGAATCCATGGCCTCTTTACCCAGTTGTTACTGGATCCTCTTCACCTGAGGAAACACACTGCCATCAGGCACCGCTGGGCCAGACAAGCTTTTTCTGCTAGAACACCCTTCTCAGATGCCCTGCGGCATTCAAGTGGCCTGCTTTCCTGAGATTATAAAGACTGATGTTACAACCCACCTTGCCTGTGGCACCTGATGAACAGAAGAGTAAGCCACCGCAGCGCTTCAAAACCATCCCTGCACGTGCCGCTCCTTGTCGCTCTCTGGCCTTATCTCATATCCTTAGTCACTTCTGTGGAGAGCCTGCCACGGCACCTGCAAAGCAAGACGGACACCTTTCATAGTCACCTTGTGCTACTTGGTCGTTCTGCTCCAACCCAGCTCATGACCAGCGCCTCTTCGTACACAGCTCTTCAGAGTGCAGTTTGCTCCTTTGAGCCTGTGCAAGACACCTGTGAAAGAAAAAGAAAAGCATAGGCCGAGGCAGCATCCAAAGACACAGCACAACTAGGTAAGTTACTCTCATCTGCTCCCTTACCTCTGCCCGCTTACCAGCCCCTGAGGCAGATGCTTCAATCTACCCTCTTCAAACAGCTACAACACCTCTAAAAGACAAAGAGGGGATGCTTAGAGGAACAGTGAGACCTACAACACAACTGCTACATCTTTTCCTCACTCACCTTGCCAGAGGCAGCTCTGGGTGTGATGTCCCAGATTGTACACTGCATTACCTAACCCTTACCGTAGCCCTTACCCTAACCCTTCTTACCCTTACCATTACTCAAATCCTTACCCTTACCCTTTCCTTTAACCTTAACCTTACCCTTAATGTTACACTTACCGTTACCCTAACCCTTACACTTACCCTAACCCTTATCCTTACATTTGCCCTTACCCTAACCCTTACCGTAACCCTTACTCTAACCCTAACCATTACATTTACACTTACCGTTACCCTTACCCTTACCGTTACCCTTACCCTTACACTTAACCTAAACCTAACCCTAAACCTTACCCCAACCCTTCCCCTTCCCCATACCCTTACCCTTACCCTTAACCTAACCCTTACCCTTACCCTTACACTTCCCCTAACTCTAACACATACCCTAACACTTTCCCTTACCCTTACACTTACCCTTGTCCTAATCCTTACTTTCACCCTTACACTTACCCTAACCCTTACCCTTACTCTAACCCTTACCCTTTCCCTAGCCCTTACCCTAACCCTTACTCTTACCCTTACCATAAACTGTACCCTAACACTTCCTCATACCCTTACCCCTGATTCAAAGATCGAAGCCAAAAGTCCTTTAAGTGGTATATTCTTTATTGCAGCGCTGGATGCACGGGGGATCTCTCCACCTATCGTGCATACCCAAAACAGAAAGTAGTCTTGAATTTATACAATCAATCTATCAATATTCTACAAGCACCTATACATATGCATTACCTATCCCCGCCTTCCCTCGCTTCTCATGCTAATTAGCCTTTTGGCACCTTGCGCCTGCGCAGAGCCTTCCAAGAATTGTGGGCAGGGGTCTTTGGGACGTGGGCAGGGGTCTTTGGGAGGAAGACCCCGAGTCTTCCTCACAGTGTACTTTTCACCTTTGGTCAGGAATCTGCTGAATTGGCATGTTTCTTAATTGCAAGAGCTGGTTGTTGCTAATTCTTCCGTTTGTTGTATCTTTATAATGAATTCCAATGTCCAGTTTTGAGATTTATAGTCCTTACATTTGTTTCTCTGTCCGTCTGCCGCTTCCTTATCATGAGTTCCAGTGTCTTGTTTCGAGATACACAGTCCATGTCTGGGGATTGTCCTTGCCTCCCCAATGCCTCCCCAATACCTCCTTAATCACCGCTACTCTAACCCTTACCCTTACTGTGGGAATAGAAATGTCGTTTTTGCAGAGTTACATTGTTTAGAAGGAGGGAATGTGGTACTGAGATATGCTTACAGTGATAAGAAAGTTTAGCAGGCGACCTTGTAAAATGCAGACAATCAGACTCCTTAGGACAATTAGGTGAAAATCACGGTGTCAAGTCAGATAAGTGAAGAAACATTACCACTTCAAGCAGTAAAAATGTCAAAAGAAATTTGAAATTTAACAGGCCGGCGACTGAAGGCCATGCATTGTTTGTGAAGCATCAGATAGATTGTGAATCTGGATTACCCACTCAGTGGGGAAACAGGGGAGGGTCCTGCCATCAAAAGGTATATAAACTGTGTTTTGGAACTAGTAGATGCGCTCTCTCCTGCTTGTGGGGCACCCGCCATTGCAATCGCGAATAAATTACTACTTCACTGAGATCCTCGCCTGAGCCTAAGTTATTGGCTACGGAGTGTTTCTCACAATTTGGGGGCTCGTCCGGGAGCCAGTCACCTACTGGGGAGCCCCACCGCCGCAGCAGCAGGAAGGCATGCCCCGCTGATTTCAGCGGTCCTGTGCATCGACGGTGGCGGTTCTGCGGAAAGCTGACAGAGGGCCCGAGACTGGTTAAAGAGGCAGGATCCGTGAAGTAGTGGGGAAAGGAAGAAGGTAGGCACTCCAGATTTTTAAGAATCGATCCGGTAACTCTGTGCACAGACCAAGGTAAGAAATATTAAGTATTGCCTTGGGGGTCGGGTGATCTGGTGTATGGTAAGCCCTTGCACGGGGAAGTGCTGGCACTACACCAGGGGAATCTGGTGTACGGTAATCCTTGCACGGGGAAGTGCTTGGAAGTACACCAGGGAATCTGGTAAACTCAGGTGTGCGGTAATGCTGGCACGGGGAAGTGCTTGGCGGTACACCCCCATCTTTCAGTACGTTGGTGTGTGGTACACTGCAGAAGGGAAAATTCTGTAGCACATACCGGCGAGGGTTAGGAAAGATGGGAAGTACGAGTTCCAGGGAATCTGGTAAACTCATAGGTGTGCGGTAACGCTTGCATGGGGAAGTGCTTTGCGGTACACCCCCATTTTTCAGTACGTTGGTGTGTGGCACACTGCAGAAGGGAAAATTCTGTAGCACATACTGGTGAGGGTTAGGAAAAATGGGAAAATATGAGTTCCAGGGGACAGGGAGATATCCCTGGGGGAGTGCCTACTAATAGTTCTTCCTGAAGAATGATAAGGAATTGGAAACATAATCCCAAAATTAGAGGGATTGTAAAAGAAAAATAATTTAAAAAAAAAAAAAAAAAGGGTTAAATATTGTGTATCAGTCTGGACAAAAGAATCAATTAAGGAAACAGCAGTATTTTGGCCAAAATACGGGTCTGATGAAAATTCAGGCTTTAAATTTATGTGTAAACAATAAGATTCCTTTTTCAGAGAAGGAGCCAAGTTATGCTCCCTATAATCTTAATATTGAACTGGTGGCAGCAGCAGTCACTCCAGGAAGGGAGATAGGGACTGTAATTAACACTGTCCCTAAAGAAGTATCATACTCTAGGCTCTGGCAAGAATTAGAACAAGGTAGAAGATATATTGAGAATTTTGCCTTCCCTGATACTAACAGTACTAACACTGTGTATCCTCTTAGGTGAACTACCCCCTCCTCCTTACCAGCAGAGAGGTTAGGACTTTTAAGAAGGAGAGGAATTCTTTATTCGAGGACCCCAACAGCCTAGTTGAACAATTAGACCAGTTCCTACGACCTGATTTATACTCTTGGGGGAGGAAATTATGTCTATAAGTATGTTGTTTACAGGGGAAGAAATGGGAATGATCAGGAGGAGAGCTGCTATACAAGAATGGGAAAGAGCTCATCCTCCAGGACCAGGGGTAATACCGGCAGGGCAGAAATACCCACTTGCCAATCCTGGCTGGAATAATAATAGTGTGCAACACAGAAATCATATGAGAGACTTGGGGTCAGAATGAGAAAGTACTTGGGGATGAGACCTGATGACCCAGTATCCCAAGGGCTCTTGAAAGTTCATTGTGTGATTAAAGCCTTGCAAAATATGCAGAAAATGCTTCAGAAGGTGGGGGAATGTAGTGAACAGTCACTGGGGGACCCTCCTGCGGGAGGCCCTGGAGGTGTGTGTCTGGAGGGGAGATAAGAAGGAAAAAAAAAAAAAAAGAGATCGAAACTAATGGTATTGACAGTGCAGCGGGTAGTGAGGCAGAGGGTTGGAGAAAGATGAAGAAAATCTTCAGGGGGAGTCAGGGCCAGGATGGAAAGGAGAGGAAGAGAGATGAAGGAATGGCAGGCAAAGAAGGCTGCCTGTGTTGTGGCCCGAGTCCTAGCAGAGACAGGCTTTGATAAGATGTTTTAAGTGTGGCCAGGCTGGCCACTTCGAATAGGAATATCTGGAGTGGAAGAAGGAGGAAAGGAGGAAAATGGGATGAAATATGCTATATTGATATGTTGTTTCAGTCTCTTGGAGGGAAAAGGTATGGAATTAAGTTGGACCCTGACTGAGCCTTTGGTGCTGGTATTAGAAAAGTACAGTCTGGAGAAAGATGAAGGAAGTGTTAAAAGGGTTGCTGAAGGTGTTAAAGGTGTGGCATGTAATATTTAACAGAGCTGTTTGAAGTTGAATGAGCAGGGAAAGAGGATGTAGGCATTATCTAAGTAACAGTCTAGAAGTTTTGGTATATTTGCATATTTGCTGTGGTGTTTGTTCAGTTTCCCAAGCATCGGGGAGGGGGGAACAGCCTGCTCCACCAGCGGCCTCTCCAGCGGCCGCAGGGGGGCTTCGGCTCCAGCGCCTGGAGCGCCTCCTCCCCCTCCTTCTGCACTGACTTTGGTGTCTGCGGGGGGGTTTCTCGCTCTCCCAACTGCTGTTGAGCAGCAGGTTTTTGTTTGTTTCTTTGTTTGTTTGTTTTCGTGGATGTGCTCTCACAGAGGCACGGACTGTATTGCTCATGGCTTGGCTCTGGGCAGCAGTGGGCCCCTTTGGGGCCAGATGAAATTGTCCCTTATCTGCCACGGGGAGGCTTCTGGGTTTTTCTCACGAGGGCTGCCACTGCAGTTTCCCACCCCCCCTACTCACAGCCCCCGAACCTTGCCATCAAACCCAATACACTGGGGTAGCTAAGTCATTACTGACTTGTAAAGTATCAGGGATTAAATTAACTAATGAAACCCTAAAAAGTGATGGGGGTAGAAGGGGCTGGGATAACAGTGCCAGTTTTGGGGGATACCAAGCTAAGACTAGGGAATAAAATGATCGCTGGGCAATTATTGTATGTATCCAATGCAGAGACTAACTTGTTGGGAAGGGATTTGATGATTAAATTGGGCATTCAACTAGTAAATTATTAGACTGGAATAACAGTGTTATTAATGGAGTGCTCTCAGGCCCTGAGAGCAAACGTATATTCACCTCTGACTGGAAAGACCCTGAAATGGGGGTGGAAGCAACAATATAGGTGGACAATTTTACCTCGGGGGGTTTACAGGGCCACTTATCTATATGGGTAAGTTTTAAAAAAGATTTTGGAGCAATTACAACCTCCCAAGGAGGTATTAATGTTACAAATATGTGGATCATTTTCTGTTGTCAGGACAGGAGAAAAGAGTTGTGAAGAAAGCTACTAACAAGCTATTCAACTTTCTGGGAAAGCAGGGCTTGGGAGTATTAAAAAAAAAAAAAAAAAAAAAAAAAAAAAAGTTACAATATGGAGAAAGAGAAGTCAGGTATTTAAGGCATCTAATGTCTGAGGGAAAATGAAGAATAAATCCAGAGAGGATTCAGGGAATTGTTGAAAATTAAGAAAGAACTAAAAAGTTTTAAAAGAATGATTTTTTTAAGGAATCAGGAGCCATGAAGTCTGAAGGAAAAGGGATACTCCCTGATGGGAGAGAAATGCTGAATAAAGTGATAATGAGGCAAATATTAACTGTTTTACATCAAAAGAGTCATTGGGAGGTGCAAGCAATGTGTGATATTGTGCTAAGAAAGTATGTCTGTGTAGGAATATACACTTTAGGGAAGCACATATGTAGAGGATGTACCATATGTCAAAAGGTAAATAAAAAGGTGTTCTGTAACCCATCTAGAGGGGGACGGGAGCCAGGGGTTTGACCTTTCCAAAGTATGCAGGTAGACTTTACTGAGTTACTTGTTTGTCCTAATTGACCACGTGACTGGATGGGTGTAAGCTTTACTGCAAGGGTTAAAGCAGGCCTTAGAGATTGAGTGGGATTTTCACAGCCCCTGGCACCCCTCCTCTGCTGGCAAGGTGGAGCGAATGAATCGGACATTAAAGAAGCAATTAACTAAACTAGTGTTAGAAACCCAACTTCCTTGGGTAAAATGCTTACTCCTACAGGTTTAAACAGCAGCAAGAAAGGATATAGGAATTTCACCATATGAGATGCTGTTCAGATTGCCCTATCTGGGCAGAAGGGATGAGATACCACAATTCAAAATAAGAGAGTTTCCTTAAGAACTGTATTCTGGGGTTGTCTTCTTCTTTGTCATCTCTCAGGACCTGTGGGTTGTTGGCTCAAACCCCACCTTTGGAATTCCCCATTCACCACCATCACCCAGGAAACTGGGTCCTGATTCGGACCTGGAAAGAGTCAACTCCGGCCTGAATGGGAAGGACAATTACTGACCACTGAAACAGCCGTAAGAACTGCGGAAAAAGGTTGGACTCACTATACTTGAGTGAAGGCATCTGTCGACGCTAGTACCTGGGAAGCTGTTCCTACAAAAGACTTGTTGGAAGTTGAAATTGAAGAGAAAAATCTCGTAGTGGACTCTGAGCAGGATAAGAGCTTACAATTGTAAACTAACCTTTTATTTTCACAGGTAACTAACGAGTGTGATTTGCGATTGAGAGAAAGGACAGACCTATAGCGAACTGCAGTGCTCCCAAGGGGGGGGTTGTTATAGTAGTAGTGTACATCTTATTTTTGTATCAATAATTATTTGGAAACCTAAGGTTTAAAAATAATGACAGGGAAAAATTGATTACTAATTTTGTTTTTAGTGATTCTAGGCCTCAGAGAAGGCCTCGGTCAATTGGTAACTTGGAAAAGGCATGACCAGATAATAGCAAAAACGGGATACCCCATCAAAATATGGGTGACTGTGACAGAGGGTTATGTACCACAAGCCGTCACGTTTGATGCTTGTGAGGTGTTAGCTTGTGGAGATTTAAATGCCCAATGACAATTGAGCAGAAAGAACAAATAACTGGGAGAGACACAACAGCCAGATTGAGAATAGCTGTATGGAAACAATCCTCTATTGCCATCAGAGAAAGGGAGAAACTCAAGGAGAAAACAGGAGAGTAAACAGGAGGCCCTCTGAAATGTGGCAGTTCAAACATTTGAGATTCAAACAGGGTATGGGGATGTGAATGCCTGGATAGAATGGGTCAAATATACTGTCCAGAGTCTCAACCGTAGCTACTGCTATGCTTGTGCCTCGGGATGACCGATTGCCCAGATAGTGCCCTTCCCATGGGGGTGGACCAAAGACTCCCAAGGGATGCGCTGTATGATTGCATTGTACCAAGAAAAGACTGCCTGGGGAAATGAGGCCTGTAAGTCTCTCTTTGCTGTTTCTTGCATGATAACAATATCACAGTTCCCCCTGCATTCTCTACAGCTATAGGTAACCATAGAGCTTGCCTCTCACGGCAGGGTGTGAGTGCTACCTGGCATCTGGGAGAATTTGCCTTGTGCTACCAAGGACTTGATGGGAAACTGCTCAAGACTAGAGATCCCCAGGGCAGATCTCTGGTGGTACGGTGGAGGGAAGATCTTACGGTCCACCCTGCCATCTAATTGGGAAGGCACTTGTGCACTTGTTCAATCAGCTATACCCTTCACCCTGGCATTTGAAAGAGAAACATCACAAATACCCAGAAGAAGTAAAGGAGGCTTAGGAATATCATTTGATGATAGAGTATACATAGATTCTATTGGGGTACCTAGAGGAGTTCGGGATGAATATAAAGCCAGAAATTAAATTGCTGCAGGGTTTGAGTTACTGTTCTGGTGGGTAACAATCAATAAAAATGTGGATTGAATTAATTATTTCTATTATAATCAGCAGAGATTCATCAATTATACCAAGGATGCGATGAGAGGAATCGCTGAACAGCTAGATGCCATCAGCAAAATGGCTTGGGAAAACAGGATAGCATTAGATATGATGCTTGTGGAGAAGGGTGGTGTATGCGTGATGCTGGGCAACCGTTGTACTTTTATCCGTAACAATACTGCCCTGGATGGCACAGTAACAAGAGCATTGCAAGGGCTTACCACCCTTGCCAATGAATTGGCAGAAAATTCGGGAGCAGACACTTCCATCACAGGATGGTTGAAATCTTGGTTTGGTAAATGGAAAGGGATGGTAATGTCCATATTTACATCCTTGATTATAGTAGCAGGAGTTTTGACAGCTATTGGCTGTTGCGTTATCCCCTGTGTAAGGGGACTTGTCCAGCGGTTAATTGAAACCACATTATTGAAACAAATGACCATAGATCCACCACCCTACTCAGATAAAATGATATTAGAGGAAATGGAGAGCAAAGAAAGTGAAGAAGAGGAAGATATTTACCAAATTACACTTAAAATAAATAAATAAATAAAAATAAAAAGAGTTTTTGCAAAAATCAACAGTTTATAAGAAAAGAAAAGGGGGGAATTGTGGGAATAGAAATGTTGTTTTTGCAGAGTTACATTGTTTAGAAGGAGGGAATGTGGTACTGAGATATGCTTACAGTGATAAGAAAGTTTAGCAGGCGACCTTGTAAAATGCAGACAATCAGACTCCTTAGGACAATTAGGTGAAAATCATGGTGTCAAGTCAGATAAGTGAAGAAACATTACCACTTCAAGCAGTAAAAATGTCAAAAGAAATTTGAAATTTAACAGGCCGGCGACTGAAGGCCATGCATTGTTTGTGAAGCATCAGATAGATTGTGAATCTGGATTACCCACTCAGTGGGGAAACAGGGGAGGGTCCTGCCATCAAAAGGTATATAAACTGTGTTTTGGAACTAGTAGATGCGCTCTCTCCTGCTTGTGGGGCACCCGCCATTGCAATCACGAATAAATTACTACTTCACTGAGATCCTCGCCTGAGCCTAAGTTATTGGCTACGGAGTGTTTCTCACATTACCCTGACCCATACCCTTACACTTACCTTTACACTAACCCTAACCCTTATCCTAATCCTTACACTTACCCTAACCCTTACCCTAAACCTTACCATTACCCAAACCCTTACCCTTAATCTAACCCTAAACCTGAACCTTACCCTTACCCTTACTTTTCCCCTTCCCCTTAACCTTACCCTTATACTTTACCTAACCATTACCCTTACCCTTACACTTCCCCTTACCTTAACATATACCCTAAAACTTACCCTTACCCTAAACCTTACTATTACCCTTGCCCTAATCCTTACTTTCACCCTTACCCTTACCCTAAACCTTACACTTCCCCTTCCCCTTCCCCTAACCCTAACCCTTACACTTACCCTAACCCGTACCCTAACACATACTCGTACCCTTACCCTTAACCTTACCCTAACCCTTACCGTTGCCCTTACCCTATCCATTACCCTTACCATAAACCTTACCCTAACCCTAACTCTAAGCCTTACCCTTATCCTTGTCCTTACCCTAACCCTTACCCTAACACTTATCCTTACCCTTACCATAAGCCGTACCCTAACACTTACTTGTACACTTACCCTTACACTTACCCTAGCAATTCCTCATACAATTACCCTTACCCTAATCCTTACCCTTTCCGCTACACTTACCCTTACCCTAAATCTAAAGCTTACACTTACCCTTATCCTAACCCTTACTCTTATCCTTAAACTTACCCTTACCCTTAACCTTTCCCTTACCCTTACCCGTACACTTTCCCTTACACTTACCGTAACCCTTACACTTGCCCTTGCTCTTACCCTCACCCTTACTTTTAACCCAACCCTTACCCTTACATTAACCCTAACCCTTACCCTAAACCTTACCCTAAACCTTACACTTACACTTAACCTAACCCTTACCCTTACCCTCACCCTAAACCTAAAACTAACCCTAACCCTTACGCGAAAGCTTACCCTTACAATTACACTAACCCTTACCCTTATCCTCACACTTAACCTTACCCATAGCATTACACTTACCCTAACCCTTACCCTAACCCTCACCCTAACCCTCACCCTAACCCGTACCATAGGCCTAACCCTTACCCTTACCCTAACCCTTACACTTACCCTAATCCTTACCCTAACCCTTACCATAACCTGTACCCTAACAATTACTCGTACCCTTAAGCTTACCCTAACCCTTACGCTTACCCTTGCCCTTTCCCTAAACCTTACCCGAAACCTTACCCTTACCCTTAACCTAACTCTTACCCTTACCTTTAACCTATCCCTAAACCTAAACCTTACCCCAACCCTTACACTTACCTTAACCCTAACCTTTTCCCTAAACCTTACCCTTACCCTTTACGTTACCTTTCCCCTTAACCTAACCCTTACCCTTACCCTCACCCTAAACCTAAAACTAACCCTAACCCTTACCCTAAAGCTTACCCTTACACTTACACGAACCTTACCCTTATCCTTACCCATATCATTAACCTTACACTTACCCTTGCCTTTACACTTCCCCTTACCCTAACCCTTAACCTTACCCATACCATTACCCTTACCCTAACCCTTACCCTTACACTTACCCTAATCCTTACTCTTCCCCTTACCCTAACATATACCCTAAAACTTACTCTTACCCTTACCCTAACCCTTAAACTTACCCTTACCCTTACCATAACCCATGCCCTAACACATACTTGTACCCTTACCTTTACCCATACCCTAACACATACTCATACCCTTACCCTTACCCTAACCCTTACCGTTACGCTTACCCTTACACTAAACCTTACCCTAATTGTTACCCTAACCCTTACCCTTACCCCAACACTTACCCTAACCCTTAAACTTTCCCTAACAATAAGCCGTACCCTAACACTTACTCGTTCACTTACCCTTACACTTACCCTAGCAATTACACGTACCCTTACGCTTACCCTTACCATTAACCAAACCCTTACCCGTACACTTACCCTTACAATTACCCTAACCCTTAACACTTGCTTACCCTTATCCTAACACTTACCCTTACTCTTTCCCTTCCCCTAACTAACCCTTACCCTTTCCGCTACACTTACCCTGAACCTAAATCTAAACCTTATGCTCTTACTCTAACACTCACTCTTACCCTTACACTTACCCTAAACATTACCCTTACTCTTACCCTAACCCTAAACCTTACCCTTACCCTTACACTAACCATAACCCTTACAATTACCCTAACCCTTACCGTTACCCTTACCCTTACCCAAACTCTTGCCCTTACCCTAAGACTTACCCTAAGCCTAAACCTTGACCCACCCTTACCTAACGCTCACATTATCCCTAACCCTTACCCTAAACCTTACCCTTACCCTTAACCTTAACCTAACCCTTATACTTATCGTTTCCCTTACCCTAACCCTAAAATTAACCCTAACCCTTACCCTAATGCTTATCCTTACACTTACCCTAAACCTTACCCTTACCCTTGTCCTTACCCTAAACCTTACCCTTACCCTTGTCATTACCCTTACACTTACCCTAAACACTTACCCTTAACCTTACCCTAACCCTTACCATAAAGATTACCCTTACACTTCAGCTAAATCTTACCCTTACCCATCCTCTTACCCTTACCCTAACACTAAACCTTACCCTTTCCCCTCCCCTTCCACTTCCACTTAACCTAACCCTTACCCTTCCACTTCCTCTTACTCTAGCATATACCCTAACACTTACCCTTAACCTTACCCTAACACTTACTCTTACCCATACACTTAATCTTACCCTTATTCTTACTTTCACACTTACCCTTAACCTTACACCCTAACCCTTACCCTTCCACTAAACCTAATCCTTACCGTAACACCTACACTAACACTTACCCTTACCCTAACCCTTACTATTAACCTTACAATTACCATTGCCCTAATCCTTACTTTCACCCTTCCCCTTCCCCATACCCTTACCCTAACGCTTACTGTTACACTTACCCTAACCCTTACCCTAACCCTAAACCTTCCCCTTCCCCTTCGCCTTACCCTTACCCTTATACTTCCCCTTCCTCTAACATATACCCTAACTCTTACCCTTACCCTAACACTTATCTTACCCTTACAATTACCCTTACCTTAATCCTTACTTTCACCCTTACGCTTACGCTTACCCTTACAATAACCCTAACCCTTACCCTTACACTTATCATAACCCGTACCCTAACACTTACACGTACCCTGACCCTTACCCTTAATGTTTCCTTTACCCATACCCTTACTCTTACCCTTACCCTAACCCTTACACTTGCCCTTGCCCTTACCCTCACCCTTACCCTAAACCTTACCCTTTCCTCTTCCCTTACCCTAAATCTAAACCTTTCAATTACCCTTACCCTAACCCTCAACCTTAACCTTACCCATACCCTTACTCTTTCCTTACCCTTAGCCTTAAACTTACCCTTACACTAACCCTTAACCTTACTCTTACACTAAACCTAACCCTTACCCTTCAACTCACCATAACCCTTAGCCTAACCCTTACACTTGCCCTAACCCTTACCATTACACTTAACATATCCCCTAACCTAACAGTTACTCGTACCCTATCCATTACACTTACCGTTATCCTATCCCTTACTCTTACCCTTACGCTAACACTTACCCTAACCCTTGCCCTTTCCCTAACCCTAACCCTTACCCTAAACCTAAATCTTACCCCAACCCTTACCCTATCCATTACCCTTACGCTTACCCTTACACTAAACCTTACCCTATCTGTTACCCTAACCCTTACCCTTATCCTTGCACTTTCCCTAACCCTAACCGTTATCCTTACCCTAACCCTTACCCTTCCCCTAAACTTAAACCTTACCCCAACCCTTACCCCAACCCTTACCCTTACACTATCCCTTACACTAACCCTTACCCTTACACTAAACCTTACCCTATCCGTTACCCTAACCCTTATCCTTAGCCTTACCATAACACGTACCCTTACACTTACTCGTACACTTACCTTTACACGTACCCTAGCAATTACTCGTACCCTTACCCTTAACCTTATCCTTACCCTTACCCGTACACTTTCCCTTACAATTACCCTAACCCTTACACTTGCACTTACCCTTACCCTCACGATTACCCTTCTCCTAACACTTAACCTTATCCTTACCCTAACCCTTACCATTACCCTTACCGCTACACTTACCCTTACCCTAACCCTAAACCTTACCCTTACACGAAACCTAACCCTTACTCTTACGCTTACACTAACCATAACCCTTACACTTACCCTAACCCTTACCTTTACTTTTACCGTTACCCTTAACATAACCCGTACCCTAACACTTATTCGTACTCTTCCCCTAACTCTTACCCTTACACTATCCCTTACCCTTGCCCTAACACTTACCCAAACCCTTGCCCTTACCCTAAACCTTACCTCAACCCTTACCCTAACCATTACATTAACCCTAACCCTTACCCTAAACCTTACCATTATCCTTAACCTACCTCTTACCCTTACTGTTTGCCTCACCCTAACCCTAAAATTAACCCTAACCCTTACCCTAATGCTTATCCTTACACTTACCCTAACCCTTACCCTTAACCTTACCCATCCTCTTACCCTTACCATTACCCTTAACCTAACCCTTACCCACTCCACTACACTTACCCTTACCCTAAATCTAAACCTTACACTTATCCATACCCTTACTCTTACCTTATCCTTACACTAACCCTTACCCTTATCCATACACTTACCCTAAACATTACCCTTACCCTAAACCTTACCCTTACCCTTACTCATTCCCCAAACCTAACCCTTTCCCTTACACTTTAACCATAACCCTTACACTTACCATTACTCTTAACATAACTCGTACCCTAACACTTACTCGTACCCTTCCCCTAACTCTTGCCCTTACCCTTGGCCTTGCCCTTACCCTAACACTTACCCTAACCCTAAACCTTACCTCAACCCTCACCCTAACCCTAAAATTAACCCTAACCATTACTCTAACGCTTATCATTACACTTTCCCTAAACCTTACCCTTACCCTTAACCTAACCCTAACCCTAAACCTTACCCCAACCTTTACCCTTGCACTTACATTAACCCTAACCCTTACCCTTAACTTTACCCTCACCCTAACCCTAGCCCTTAACATAAAGCTAACCCTTACACTTACCCTTATCATAACCCGTACCCTAACACTTACACATACCCTTACCCTTACCCTAACCCTTACACTTACCCTTACACTTATTCTAACCCTTACCCTAACGCTTATCCTTACAGTAAACCTAACCCTTACCCATCCTCTTACCCTTACCGCTACACTTACCCTTACCCTAAATCTAAACCTTACACTTACCCTTACACTAACCCTTTGCCTTACCCTTAGCCAAACCCTTACCGTTACCCTTATCATTAACCTTACCCTTAGCCTTAATGCAACCCTTACCTTACCCTTACCTAACCCTAACCCTTACCCTAGCTACCACTGTTGCAGAGTCACAGAATGGTTTGGGTTGGAAGGGACCTCAAAGATGATGTAATTCCAGCTCCCCTGCCAGGGGCAGGAACACCTCCCACCCGACCAGGATCCTCAAAGCCTCATCCAGCCTGGCCTTAATCATTTTGAGGGATGGAGCATTCACAGCTTCTGGGAAACCTGTTCCAGTGCCTCAGTGCCCTCTGAGTAAAGAACTTCCTCCTGATGTGTAATCTAAGCTTGCTCTCTTTTGGTTTAAAGCTATTCCCCCTTGTCCTATCACTATTCCCCCTGGGGAGTTCCTCCCCACCTTTCCTGTAGGCCCCTGTTAGGTACTGAGGGGCTGCTATAAGGTATCCCCACAGCTTTCTCTTCCCCAGGCTGAACAACCTTAACTCCCTAATCCTGTCCATGTAGGAGTGAGGCTCCAGCCCCTTGGTCATCTTTTTGGCCCTTCTCTGGACTCATTCTAGTAGGCCCATGTCTTTCTTGTGCTGGGGGCCCCAGAGCTGACCACAGCGCTCCAGGTAGGGTCTCAAAAGCAGTAAGACCTTGAAATCATTTTCTCCAGGCAGTAAGCAGTTTAAGTTTGCTCACACAGCAGCAGTACTGCTCACCACAGCTGAAATATATTCTCAGTCCTGGGTGCTTGTAAGAGGCATGAATGCCTTATGCCAAATTCTAAACCAAGTGCAGGTGTGAGATTGTGATGCCTGTCCTGGCTTGTGCAGGTAGAAAGGGAAAGCCCGTTCCCCCTGTCCCCACCCTGAGGAAAAGCCTCTTCCCCTCCAGCCCCAAGCAGAAGGGAAAGACTGTTCCCCTCTGGCCCCAACCATGAGGAAAACTCCCAACCCCAAGGAAAAGCCCCTTCCCCTCCGGCCCCAACCCTGAGGAAAAGCCCCTTCTTCACAACTCTGAGGAAGAGGTCCTTACCCTCTGAGGCGCGGGGGCCCAGTGGGAGTTGCTGCCTGGGGTCTGCCTCCAGGTCCGGGGTCCTGGTGGGAGTCGCCACCTAGGGTCCACCGTGGACCCTGGGCCCTGGCGGGATTCATTTCCCGAGGGCCGCCACGGGGTTCAGGGGCTCAGCAGGAGTCAGATTCCTGGGTCCAACACAGGGCCTGGTGGGAATCACCACCTGGAGCTGGACATGGGGCCCAGGGGGCCGGCAGGTATCACCGCCCCAGGTCCGCCGCTCGTCACGGGGGCCCGTCGGGAGTCGCCACGAGGCCCAGGGGACTGGCAGGACATTAGTGGGTTTACGTGGCAAGGTTTTTGTAGCAGAGAGACATTCTGTGAGAAGAATATAGAAGCTGCCCCATGTCAGGTAAGAGCCCCACTGCTGACCAGAGCTGAGCCAATAAGTGACATTGGTTGCACCTCTGTAAGAGCATATTTAAGACAGAGGCGGGGGGGGGGGGGGGGGGCGCGGAAACGCTGCACCACACAGCAGCAGGCAGAGTGAGAGAAGAACAGCCTTGCAGGCACCAAGGTCAGTGAAGGAGGGGGAGAGGAGCTCCAGGTGCTGGAGCAGAAGTCCCCTGGGACTTTTGGTGAGGACCATGGAAATGAGACCACGCAGGAGCAGGTAACATGGCAGGAGCTGCTGCCCGTGGGGGACCCAGGTTGGAGCAGTTTACTCCTGAGAGATGGACCCCGTGCTATGGACCCATATCTGGAGCAGTTCTTGAAGAGCTGCCTGTGGGAAGCCCACACCAGATCAGTTCACCAAGGACTGCATCCTGTGGGAGGGACCCCACAGCACATGGGACAAGGATGACTGAGGAGTGGCAGAGTGGAAGTGCTATAGACTGACCATAACCCCCATTCCCCTGTGCCAGTCAGGGGGGAGGAGGTGGGAGGTGGAAGAGGGTGAATGAAGGGGGTGGGAGGGGAGGAAGGTGCTTCTGGTTTCTTTGTTCTGTTTCTCATTTCTCTAGCTTGTTAGTAATAAGCAATAAATATTATCTCCCTATGCTGAGTCTGTTTTGCCCATCATGATAGTTACTGTGTGATCTCCTCATCCTTACCTCAACCCTGTAGCCCTTTTCATTGTATTTTATCCCTGTTCCTCTTTGAGAAGAGGGAGTGAGGGAGCAGTTGTGGTGGAGCTCGGCCACCCACCTGAGTAAAACCACCACAGTCCTTTGTGGCGCCCAACGTGGGGCTCGAGGAATGTGAGATAAGGATGATAGTTCAGAAAAGTAATGGGCAAAACATGGACTGGATGATTGTTATGAATGTAAAAGTTATGACAAAATTTAAAAAAGCAGTAATTCTGAAGGAATATGTTTCATGCTAGTGTGGTGAAGGGACAAGGGGTGTTGTGATGATGTTGGCAGCGCCCAGGCGCTGCCGTGGGGCCCCAGGAGTTCTGCGGCATAGGTGCCAGGCACTGCTGTGAAGCCCTGGGGCTGGCACCCTGGCTCCTCCCCATGGCCCCGGGGAGTCAGGGCCGGTGTACTGGGCACCCAGCAGTCCGGGTACTGCCCACTGGAATTTGGAGCAACAAGTTTTTCAGAGGACCCCTTTTTTCCTTTTTTTTTTTTTCGTTGCAACTCACGTACCCATGCCTCTAGTGTCCTGGTAGATTTTCCATCCCTTTTTCTGAAGTCCTCTCCATGGTCACGTAGGTAAAACCCAGGGTGGCACAGTGCGTGTACCCACTATATTGTCTTCCTTGCACAGAAGGATGCTTACCCCTGATAGCTGAGACACTTGTTTGTACAGGTGGGGAGGAAGATCAGTTCTTTTTAAGTTGGTGGACATCTGAAAGTTTCTCCACAGTGGAGTTGCAGGCCTATAGGGAAGAGGACAGGCTTTCTTCGTACTGCTTTTGACTTACCTATTGTGAGAATGCCATTTCTCTTATGAACAGCACATTCTCACAATTTCCACTAAGTGAAAGTAACAATCATGCCACTACTATCTATCCAGATCTGTTTCTACTTACCACAAGGCAAAATTTGAATTCACATTAAGGCACCTTTTTCATACAGCCTATTGTTTTTAAGTATTTAAGATGGAAAATTCTTCAAAGTTAGTCTTACCTGTATGCATTTGAGCTTCTGAGGTTTTTTGTTTTGTTTTTTTTTTTAGGTCTGGGAAGGAAGCTTCGAATCCATGTATGTAATTTCACTGTAAACAGGCAAATTGAAGGAAGTACTCAAACTCCTCAACATTAAACAGCTATGGAAACCAGGAACACTACTTACCTGCTGGCTTCTGAATTTGAGTCACCTTCAAACTACTTTACAGTGAAGTCGTACCACCAGATTTTTACTGTACTGAGAAGGCACCACCAACGTAGCTAGCTCATAGGGTCTCCAGAAGTATTTCACAGAGATGGTAGAAAACATGAAGAAAAAGCAGCCTACTGGGGAACACTGAGTCCATTTCACCACAAGAAAAAACACTCTACATAACACAAGCCTCAAACTCCCCCTTTGAAGACCACCACCACCTCCTCCTCATGCTGCCTATATAGCAAAAGTCAAATGATCCACACCTGGCAGATTTCACTTAACAAGGGTGGAGCCAAGAGACATTGTGGAATAGGCTTGTATACCTGGCTTCAATGTTTTAAGGGCTATTGCTCCTTATCACTAATAGAAGTAACTTGACAAGGGGCTTAGTGGTTAGAGTTGACCTAATGAATTAATTGCAAAAGGTGCACAAGGGTCATATTTCTGTTAGTCATTCTGTGAGGAAAATTAGTACAGAGCCTGATAAATAAATAAATGAATAAAAGAAAAAAGAAAATGACCTTAAAGGCAAAATTCACAGATTTTCATCTGGTCTGTTCGCCCACGTGCCCAGTGATAGGAGGAGGGGGAATGGGCTAAAGTTGTGCTAGGGCAGTTTTAGGTTGGATATTAGGAAGAACTTCTTTACCAAAAGGGTTGTTAGGCATTGGAATGGGCTGCCCAGGAAAGTAGTCGAGTCACCATCCTTGGAGGCGCCAAAAAAACTGCCAAAAAGTAATGTATTTACAAGTTAGTTTTACATGTTGGCATTATTACTTGTCTGGTCTTGCATTCAGGGCTTGATCTATTTGGGGGGTGACATGTAATGTCATGCAAGGTTGTTTGGTTGTATGACTGACAACATGACTTTAAAATTTTGAACTGTTTGTATAGAAGCAAAATACAGAAGAGTATACTATCCCCAAGGAAAACGTAGAAACTACATGTTGCTTTTCAGGCTTAAAGTTAAAAGGTGTAAGCATCTGTTAAGGTGTAAGAAAAAGCGTAATCAGCTGAGCACAATTCTTACATATACAGGAACATTTTCCTCTCCAATTTCCAACTTGGAGTGCAACATTTTTCATCATACTCTTAGATCAGGATTCTGATTCTAACACTGGTTTCTAGTGCAAATTTCTAGACAAGAGAGAAGCAAACCAGTCCTGACTGCTTTGAATGAGATGGAGATAGACAACAAATGTAAATGAAGAAAATAAACCTGTAGGAATGTTTTCAAATAACTGTCATTGTCCAAAAGCTTTAAATTGGTTGAATCTTTGAAAGTTAATTAATGTAAACTCAGGTTGCATCACTGAATTTGAAGTAGTAAGATAGACTTGCACCGTTGTTGCAGGAAGAACAGCTGAAGTCATGACACACACCAATATGGTCACATCATGCTCTCTCTTTATTACCTAAATAGTCTGACTCTTATAGCAAATTTAGCAGGGGCGGATAGAGTTTCACACAAGATTATTGGTTGAAAGCACTCAGAGAAACAACTGCAAGAAAACAACCCCACCTGGAAGAAAACAACCCCTTTGTGATTAGCAGTCATGTAGTGTAGTTCTTGAAGGAAGTGCCAGCTGCTTGCAACAATATTTTTAATTCCTCAGTCGGGCCATAAGAAAACATCGTCATGGGAATTCCTCGTAGTCGTCCTGGTATCTTGGTTTGCTCAGCTGCAGCAAGTCATGGCCTCCTTGCTGTTTCAAAAATTCCTCAACACACCATTGCAGAGCCTCAGTCAAAATTTAAATTGGCACTGCCTCTAACTTCACAAGAATGAAAGAGAAAAGCACATCTTTCTACCATGTCAGCCACTGGCAGACCTAGAGAAAGAAAAAACAAAAGTTGTTAAAATTAAAAAGTGTTTTTTTTTTTTTTTTTGTCGTTGTTTTGTTGTGTTTTTTTTTTTTTTTTTTTTTTTTTTTTTTAAGGACATTTCACTGAATATGTAATATTAAGTAGTAACCAGACAGCAAATGAAAGGGAAGATGAAACAGTAGAAGGTCCTTGCATGGGCTTAATTTACATGGCAATTGACATCAACCACAATCTGCAATGATTTATAATATACCCTTGAGACAGAAAAATAGGGTTCCCTTATCATGTAAGGGTAGTGCAATCCCTCTCAAAATATGAGAGTCTGGGGGTACATGACTGAGTACTGAAAATCTTAAGACTAGGCAGCACCGAAGTCAATTGAGAAGGGAGGATGAATCTCTCTGGATGTTCACGTAACAGAAAGGAAACCCAGATTTTAGCCCTAAGCAACTATTTTTAGAGACAGGCTGGGAACTGGTTCTTTTTTAGCTGGGGACAATTTCAGCATCCTCAAAGTTAAAGAAACAGTTGACTGCTCTGTCAAATCATGTTCCTGGCAAAAAAAATCTGGGGACCAGATCTGGTGGCCAAACTCCCCAAAAAACTCTCGCAACCATCTTAGCTGGTGAGTACAGGAACCTGACATGTCCTGGCTATTTTTGCCTTCTCCTTTGTCTGTTTCTGGGAGTGTGGTGCAGAGAGCCCTGAAGCAGCTCTGTGCTGCTTGCAGGGTTGCGTGGAGGCAAGCTCTGGGGCTGTGGTGGTGTCAGGCAGGGCGAGCAGTGCAGCATCCCCCCACATTTCAGGGTTTGGTGCCTTTTGGGCTGCTCTGTATCTGCAGGGCCACAGTTTGGCAATGAAAAACATGAGAGAGGTGTGAAAATCTTGTGTATGCATAGTCCTGAGAAGACAAAAGAGCCGTCTTGTGCCACCGTGGGCCTTTCCAGGCTGCACGTTCAGGGTGCAGAGATTTCCTTCGGTGAGCGTGACATGGCAACCGTAACCGCAGGTAAAATAAGAAGGAAAAAAGATGAAAAGGAAAGGGCACTGTTGGAGATGCCGGGGATTGAACCCGGGACCTCATACATGCAAAGCATGCGCTCTACCGCTGAGCTACATCCCCCTGCCTCGCGTTCAATATCCTGCCTGGAGGCCAGGTCCGTGAACGCCGAGCTATCCTGGCGGGCACCCAGCCCCTGGTCCCACCCCGGGGAGCGGCCGCCGCTCTCCCCTGCTCCCTAGGGAGTCACCGGCAGGGCCGGGGCACATCTGGCTGCATCGGACGGGACTTCCCCGTGGAGATGGTGTGCGCTTCGTTAATTCAACGGGTGGAGAAAGGGGCGACGGGAAGCGCGTGGGGGGAATAGGATGGGCAGTGAGATCCATGGACTCGTCCCCCCGAGATCCCTGGGGCTGCTGGGCCCTGGGTCAGGCTGCGAGTGGCACGCAGCAGCGCAGCACACGTTTATGTATTTATTTATTTCTCCGTCTTTGGAAACTGGAAAAGTTCAGGAGGAAAAAAAATCAGTAGCTTCAGAAAATGCACACACTCCCCGTCGGGGAATCGAACCCCGGTCTCCCGCGTGACAGGCGGGGATACTCACCACTATACTAACGAGGACTGCAAGGACTGTTTCCCCCGCTGGACACCTCACCGCCGAACCAGCTGCTGCCCGGGCACCCACCGCGTCCCGCTGCTGTCTCTGCCGGGAATGGCCGCCAAACCCAACCCGAAGTAGACCCTCCCTCGACCGGGAACGGGCTACAGCCCCAGTCGGCGGCAGAGAGATTCACCTGGGTAAGAAAAGGGGAAAAAAAAACCCAAAAAACACTAAATCTGCCGAAACCCGGGATCGAACCAGGGACCTTTAGATCTTCAGTCTAACGCTCTCCCAACTGAGCTATTTCGGCTCCTTTAAGCGCTATTCTTGGCCACAAATATGATTCCGCCCAGCACCCGTGGGTGTCCTGGCTACAGCCCTGTTCCGCCGCGAACATGCGGAGGGCGCCCACTCGCGGCAGCGGCTGCTGCCTGCGGGACAGAGTTTGCCGTGCAGCTCTGGGCTTTCCCCGCCTGTCTGCAGTGCTCTGCTAAACCCAGGAGAGCAGGGGTGGGTCCCCTAGCACCCCACAGTAACAGCCAGAGGGGTGCCCGCAGGGCGGCTGCAGCCCGCTTCCCCTGGCAAAACAAACAAACAAACAAACAAACACTTGCAAAAAGTATGCTCAGTTTCTCCAATCTTGAGGTGCAAAACAGACAAACGCTGGCCCACAACCCCAGCCTTACTTACTAGCGATCGAGTGAGGATCCCTGGAGAAAGCATGTTCCCCGTCCCACTAAGTAACGGCCTCGGTCACATTACACCACCACCGCCGAGCACAAAAAAGCACAACCTCCCCGTCGGGGAATCGAACCCCGGTCTCCCGCGTGACAGGCGCGGATACTCACCACTATACTAACGAGGACAGGAGCTATATGGGAAAGTTCTCCCTGGGTGCCACTATAAGACCGGGGCGCTGCAGGCCTCCGCTCCCTGGCCCGGCCGTGATGCTGGGTGCTGGGGGCGGTGAGGAGCAAAGGCGGCGGGGCTGCACGGCGCTGTGGACGGCTGGATAAGCTATGTCTATGCTGCTGGGAGGCGTTTGATTACGTAGGGGATGTAGCTCAGTGGTAGAGCGCATGCTTTGCATGTATGAGGCCCCGGGTTCAATCCCCGGCATCTCCACTTTTCATTTTTCTCCCAGTATGTCGTGTAAAGTTTGTTCTGAAGCCAGTTGCTTGTCGAGTTTCCAAATATCTATAATTTTAGCTTTGTCGTGTGTAAATAGGTTCGATGTCTGTTTTCCTGCCTGTGGCTGTCGCTACAGACCATGGTGTTGCAGCATCTGACACACACACACAGCTACAACACAGTATTTGCCTTCTTGCTCAAAAACAAAAGCTGATATTTCTGTAGCATTACATATTCGTACCGCTTGTATCTTGGCCTGCAGTGTCTGGCACTGATGGCAGTTCCTGGGGTGCCGGTGAGTTGCTGCCCGCACCTTTCACATTGCAGTGTTACAAACAGCAGCAAATTAATACAGTGCAAGCAGGCAGGCTAGAAAAGTTGAAGAGTAGGTGAAAGGAAAGAGGAACTTGAGCTGCACATTTTCACACAAAGCTTGAACAGTCTGCTTGTACTGAAATTTAAAGACAGAAACACAGCTGTCCAGACATTCAGAGTTTAGCTCTGCATTCCTCTCAGCTTCAAATTACTGCATCATACCAAGCCTAAACAATGCTTCCCATGCCCTTGGACACAAAAGTTGTAATAAATGGCTCAGTCTTTAAAATAGGACTATAATCAAAATTTACAATTTATTAAAGGAATGGAGGTAAGCAAACAGCGCTGGGTGCGCTGGGAGTCTCTGCTCCACCAAGACGTACACCAGTTACATCAAGCAGCTGGTTTTTATGCTGCTAGGCTAATACATATTCATTACTACTTCTACAAAAGGCAGGGTTATTATAATTAGTTCCCAGAATCCGAACCCTCCCACTGGTGCATGCATTATCAGTCTCCGGTGGTCCCTCTGGGGGTCTCTCGTGCTGAATGCTCATAGTCTTCCTCCCTCTTGTCCTTCTCCTTTGTCCAACTTGGCTGTATGTCAGAGACTTGAGCAGCGTCCCCTGCAAGCTTTGTCTTTTAGTTGTTCTTCAGCTCTCCCCATCTCCTTAATCTCCTGGCCAGATATCAGAGACTTGCATAGTGTCCCATGCAGTAGTCATAATAATTAGCAGTTATTCTGAAACCCCCCAGATATCAGAGACTTCAAGGAAAAGCCCTTGAAGGGAAAAGCATTTCCCTTCAAGCTCTCTATTGACATGAATTGCTAAAACAGTCCTTTGCAAGATACAAGAACTATATACATTAACCACTCTGTTTTTCTTAGACTTGTGGTTATACAAGGGTATGTAAAACAGAAGGTTACATTCATCATACCATGCGGCCCTAGCATTGTTCCATACTGACACGAATCAGACGAACATATTTCACAAAGTGAACTGGGTAGAATTTACCCCACAGTGGGAGTCAGCACAGGCAGTCAGCAGGAACAACCACGAATGCATGGCTAAAATGCAGAGTAGATTTATTCTCGTTACTTTGATTAAAAGATCGAAGCCGAAATTCCTTTAAGTGGTATATTCTTTATTGCAGCGCTGGATGCACGGGGGATCTCTCCACCTATCGTGCATACCCAAAGCAGAAAGCAGTCAAATTTATACAATCAATCTATCAATATTCTACAAGCACCTATACATATGCATTGCCTATCCCCGCCTTCCCTCGCTTCTCATGCTAATTAGCCTTTTGGCACCTTGCGCCTGCGTAGAGCCTTCCAAGAATTGTGGGCAGGGGTCTTTGGGAGGAAGACCCCGAGTCTTCCTCACAGTGTACTTTTCACCTTTGGTCAGGAATCTGCTGAATTGGCATGTTTCTTAATTGCAAGAGCTGGTTGTTGCTAATTCTTCTGTTTGTTGTATCTTTATAATGAATTCCAATGTCCAGTTTTGAGATTTATAGTCCTTACATTTGTTTCTCTGTCCGTCTGCTGCTTCCTTATCATGAGTTCCAGTGTCTTGTTTCGAGATATACAGTCCATGTCTGGGGATTGTCCTTGCCTCCCCAATGCCTCCCCAATACCTCCTTAATCAACTTCACCAGACAGGGGATCCCCAAAGCAACACCCAAGCACAGGCACACAAGTGGGGATGTAGGAACTCTAAGATGGGTCCATGCTAGGAGAGAACCAGCCTGTTCCCCTGTTTATCAAGGGTTTGCACAGGCATGGTTTTTACCACTGTGCTGTGATCCTCGCTGTGCTTCTTTGATCTCCTCTGTACCAAGGCTGGGAGCTCAAGCGTGTCTGATAGCACGCCTCCGAGTCCATCAAACACCTCTGTTATCTGTGCACAGACGTGCCAAACACACAGAGCACAAACAGCAGTGGGTACAATCATGTGCTTTCCTACATTACTTACATGCAGACTTTATTCACACTTAAGTGACCTTGCAGCTGGAAATATTTACAATCCTCCTTGCCAATCTTCACTTTTAATCCACTCCTCCCAACACCACTGCTGTGCACATTCCTGTGATGAAGGATGTCACCTGAGTGTCTATTCACGGCACTTGCCCAGCCAGTCCAGGGAGCAGGTGCATCTCATCCTTTTCCTTACCACCACAAAACCACAGAAAATAATATCAAAGCTTATTAAAAAAAAAAAAATCCACCCTGTAATCATGTTTTACACTGTTATACAGAATACAGTTTAAACAACTGCTTGGACTGCAGAACTGCTGTCTGTGCTAAGGACTAAAAAGGTCTGTTTTGTATCTAATAGCTCTCTAGATTGCTAAATGTACAAACCATGTGGGTCTGCAACAGCTTGCTCTTATTTAAAACATCTGTCTGCACAAGATGACTATTGCTTAAAGCTTCTTTCATAGCCAACACCTGTTACCTGATTTGATTTTGATAATACACTGGTATTTTGGCTGTCACTGAGCAGTACTCACGCAGCATCAAGGCTTTCCTTCTCCCACCCTGCCCCACCAGTAAACAAGATGGGTAGGAATAAGCTGTGGGGGGACGTGACCAGGAGAGCTGACCTGGCCAAAGGGGTAGTTCTGTGCATCCTGCTGGGAGCCTGGCTAGACATCAGCCTGCTTGTGGGAAGTGGAAAGTGGTTGCCTTTCCATCATTTGTTTTGTTTCTTACCTCTTTTTATCACTTTAATAAACTACCTTTCTCTGAACCACTGAGTTTTCTCACTTTTGCACTCATTCTGCTGGGTGACAGACAGTGAGCAAGCAGTTCTGTGGTCCGTAGCTGCTGGCCAGGGTCAACCCCTCACAAGGACTAAAGGTTCAGTCTGCATTGGGATCTGTAGTCATACGTTAAGAAGGGCCCTGCAAAGGTCTAAAATTGTACTTTTGGAACATCCTACATAGAAAATAGTTCTCCCATTCAAACCAAGAATGATACATATTTATTGTAGTCCATACGACTAACGTAGTCCAAAGAGAAACTTTAGCAAACAATTGGTAAAATACAATGGATAAAATTATCCAAACATTAATACTACAAAAGACCAGTAAAAGAGCTGGTAGGGCTTCTGAGAACACAGTGGGCTTCCCAAAAAACACAGTTAACAACAGGTTCACTTATGCTAGCAGTTAGCAAGTGTATTTGCATCATCAGATTTCCAAGGAAACTCAAGCTGTCAAAAGACCTCGGAGAAAAGGAGTCCCCCAAGAACAGACTTGGGCACTTCACCGTGCTACAGTACTGGTGGCCAGTTCTTGGCTAGATCACCATGCATAGCTTCAGGGAGCCACTGGCGATAGGCTGCGAGCAAATCTAGAACAAAAGAGAGGAGTGATTAGATGGCTGCTGGGAAGAGCAGACCCGATGACATCAGCCTGTTCACAGAGAGGCTGAGGAATGAAGGCAAAACCCTTGGTGAGAGCAAGAGCCATCTTTCCAATGCTGGGATAGTGCTGGAGCTTGGACACCTGAATGCAGATATAAAAGTACCAAGTAAGAAAGAATTACTGTGGAAGCCAACACTGCAATCCAGGGGAACTTTTACACTTCACTGCTGCTTCTATCAACAACTCTCAGAATCTGGTACCTCAATATGGGTCAAAATCCATTTTACCAGGCACAGAATTTTTCCATGTATCCATTGACAGTCTAGTCTTTCAAAAGCCCAAACCAAACAAATTAACTGTGATTAGAACTAGAGAAAAAGAAGTTTTCTTAAGTTACAAAGAAATGTTTCTTTCAAATGTTTCTTCCAGTCTTTCACAAGAGCCAAAACAGACATTATTTTTCCTACACAGAGCGTATCACATGAAACAGCCTACCTTTTTAATTATACTTTGAAATGCCAACTACAAAGTCCCCACTGATATGACTAATGATTAAGCAAGCACGACACTTACACTTAGGATTTTTCTTCCATGCAGCCAGTAATGCATCACGATTATCACATTTTTCAGCAACTAGAGCCTGCAGGAGGGCTTCTGTCCTGGGCTGAAGTCTAAATGAGTCCAAAATAAAATAAAGCAATGTTCATTAGCTCAGTTTAGTGAAGTGCTAGAGCATTCAACTCATCTTTCTGAATTCCTACTCTAATGCTATTAAAAGGCTAAATACAAATGTAAAACCATGCAGCCTCTGGATATAGAGACATGTTATTAGTTTAAAAAAGTTCACACAGCAAAGAGAAAGAAATTCATAGGTCCCATGCTGAACGTTGCACTGACTAAATAAGGAAAATACTTTGTTACCCAAGGGTCCTACAAATTACAATTTGTAACATCAATCATATTTAGGGAACTCTTTCAAAAGCCCTGAATCTATCAACTCCATGAGAACTCAGACAACTAAGAAAAAGCTTGTTTTGGTAAACAATAGAGGACGACAGGGGGGAGATCAAGGGAAGCAATAACTGACTGTCCTTTTGAGGGTCACAGTTCTATAAACAGAATCAGAACCACAAGGAAAAATGTGGTTGAAGATCACTGGTAACACGCTTTTGAAAAGAACTTAGGACAATGTAATTGGCCAAATCCCAAAGAAAATGAGAAAAGTAACCACATGGATCTGACAGACACACATGTGAGCAGTTTACTTACACAAAGCAGCCTGCAGCGGTCAGTGCAACCAGTGGGGTTGCGTGTGTTCTTCCACTCGGCCCTCACAATAGCTCAGCTCTCTTGAGACAATTTTTCTTGGTAAGAAAACTGATTTTCCCCTCCCTACAACTACATCTTAGATCACTATCTAGTACACCCTTCCCAGCATTGATTTTTTTTTTAAAGTAAGTTAAAAGTGTTCAGTGCTGAAAATAAACTTTGCTTTTTACAACTTACTTGGACCATGTCTTCAGCATTATGAGAGGACTGGAGAGCAGACAACACTTATAAGAATCCAACTTTTCAATGACCTGGAAGAAATATCATAATAAGCATATAATAAACAAGGTAAATTGTTTTTTTTGTGGAGACAACCATCAATGAGCTTGTACTACTATAGACTTCTGTCTCATATCTTCTATTACTGTCTCTCTCCCATGCATGTCTCCATACCAATTTTGTCCTGACTGGCTTGCTAGACAACTCTCGTCTCTCAGAATGGAGATATACGAGCTATAGCTTTTTTCCTTTGACAAAACAGGACTTAAATCTGGGTGTCTTTCACCCAACAACTGATTCTCATGCTATCTCATACTTTTTTAAAGGTATCTTCTCCACCTAACATGGCAAATTCCAGCAGCCATTGGCAAGCTATAAGGAACAGGGACACAAAAAGAAAGAAAACAAGCCTAATCTCCTCTGGAAACTAGGCTAAAAACACCGCTAGTGTCAAGGAAGTGATGCAGCTGGGTGCTTACCTTTCCCTCAAGCAGGAACCTGGCAAAGTATTTATAGCGATCGATACCTTCTGGATAATCAACTTCCACAGCAGGGAGCTGCCAGCTAACTCGATCTGGAAAGAAAGATCACTTAAAATCTCCTGAGTGCTCAAAGAGAAGGGTAAATTTCCACATGCAGTGTGCCAATACAGGTGGTAACAGAACTGGAGAGGTACAGCCACCACCCAGGCAGCCTTGCTCCTTAACAGGGGTAATTGCTGGGCATAAAACAGCCATGCCAATGGGAAGATGCTGATATTTAAATACTTTTAATCCCATGGAGCTACTCAAACCACTGTCAAGCCCCTTGAACAGTCCATTATTATTATTATTATGGACAGTCTCATTAAGAGATGTTACAATACCCGTAGAACAGCTCTTAGGAAAAATTAGCGAGACATTTCAAGAAACTTACAGAAGACACTTGGCCTATGGCATCGAATTCTGCCCGTTTCAGGGCAGTAAGATGGAGGAGGATTTTCCAGAGGCTTCCCAAAGTGGCAATATGGTGGCAACAGGGCAGGAATCCACTCAGGTTCGACTGCAGACACACCTTAGAACAGGAAAACATACTTGAATGAAGGCTTCCTGCCAGGAGCTGCCACTCATTAGCAGTCCTATGAGGAAAGGACACGGTCAGGATCTCATCTTCATGGTTGTTACATGTCATTTTTCAAGTCAACTTTTTGCTAAGGCACCTCTGCATTCCTAACCACATCTGCAGAACAGGTGTGGACCACAGCAGCCTCACCTCTCATATACAGTTTTGTAGTCTCAACAATTTCTTGGTACACCACAAACTCTGGGAGTTGCTTGAAGAGGACAGAGCTTGGGTGGATGAACACTGGGTCATCCAGAAGAGCAGTCTTTAAGAAAGTACAGAGGATTGAAGCAGAGTAAGAGTTACTGGCAATCCAATTTCTTTATAGTATCACATTTCAAGCTCTCTCAGATGGACATCTATAGTTTCCTTAAGTGATGAAGGTTTTTAATAACACCATACTTTTCCGCTTCACTTTCTCTAGAGACATCAAGCATTTTGCAAGATGAACTAATAGCAATTCTTAACTCTTTTATAACAATTCCTACATGAGGACTGGGAAATTGCAACACTGGGAACTTAAATTGTATGGAGAAAAGCCAGCATTCACAGCCCAATGCTGTAACCAGCCAGAACCCCAGGCTTTGCAGAGGAGTGCCTTTCTGCCCCACAGACATGAGGGAAGAGGTATTCAGGCAAATCAAGCTGTTTACCTTGTAGGCATTCTTCCACTTTTCATCCAGGAGTTCTTCTGCCTGAACCCTTCGAGCAAGGTGGTCCCCCAGCCCTGCTAACACAACCTGTCTCAAGTAAGTTGCTTGAGCCTCTGTTGGGGGCTTCATCTTTGGATCAACATAGAGGCCAGTATCAGCACAGACTGAGTTCACTACAGGGAAAAAGAAAGGTGAGTTACAACTCAATAGGAAGAAAAAGTTGTAACAAAGAGACCAGTTGAATTTTTGACCCCCAAAGAAGATAAACATGGCATTTTGTCTCAAAACCCATTTACCTGCTGTTGTTAGCTGCCCTCTCAAGCGCCTGACTTCCAGCATGGCTTTGTATCGGAGCCCGTTTTCTTCACAGAACTTAGGAGTACACCCAGCATATTCACAGGCCCCCACTGCTCCTGGAAGTGAACAGTCAGGTGGAGAAAAAGGCTGTCACAGCTGGCATGTGCATACCACAGCCCCCACTCATTTGGAGCTGTCTGTTAGGCTGGGACACTTGGAGGCTGCCTGGAGAACAGCCTAGAAAATACAATTCTAGAGTCAGTTCTACAGCAGGAGGATTGCTCTGTATGAAGCTGAGGTCAGAGTGATTGGGAGGATAATAGAACAGAAGTTAACAGCACAGGGAAATGGCTGTCTGCAGTACCTAACATCACCATGAGGTCTCCAAGCTTTTGCAATGCCCCTTGCCCAGCCCAGATCTTTTGAATATGTAAAAGCCTTGCTTTCTTCCCCTTCAGCTTTACTGTCTCTTCCTCGCTCACTGCTGGCCTGAAAGAAACAGAAAACAGCATAAACCAGGATTGCACTTACATGCAGATGGCCCTCAAGGTAACAGAGGCATCAACATTTCTACTACACAGTTCTAGCACAGGACTAAGACAGAGCTTGAGGGCAGGTGTAAAAACAAACTACAGAAGAGCTTGGCGCCACCAGGGATTCAGAAGCTGGCACTGCAACATCACTGAGCTGTGACAAAGTGATGCATCCTATACTTTTTCAAGACCAGGTTGGATGGGGCTTTGAGCAACCTGATCTAGTGGGTGGTGTACACAGCAGGAGGTTGGGATTAGACGGTCTTTAGGGTCCCCTACAACCCAAACCATTCTATGATTTTATATGAATAAGGATGTTAGGGTCACTCACTCACCTGTCAAACTCTTCAAAAAGCTCCCGAACGGTCATTGCAGACACTATGGTAATGGTGTAAGGCAGACAGTCATGCTGCTTGCTTAATGCCAGCATCTTTCCATAGCGGGGGGCTACAGGAAAAGTTGCCATTACTCTACCCAGGGGACTAATAGGGCAACTCAGCTTTGCTGCCTGCTGTTCCTTAAGCCTGTGTGAAGAGTAAAAAAAAAAAAAACAAAAAAAAACAAAACAAACAAAAAAAAACACAAACAAACAAACAAAAAACCGCAATGAAGTTCTGAATTAATACAAGTCTGTGTTCCTGCCTTTGCCAGCCCAATTCATTTGATGTCACAGCTCTGTTATGTGCTGGTCCACAATGCTAGGGCAAAAGATTCATCTTCCTCATGCAGCTCCCACCTGCCCTGTACCCAGCACTCCTAGCACTGCCCTTCCCTGCCCAATCCTCAGGCTATGAAACCCTATGCTTCAGGGCTGCAGAACTAGCAGCATTCTGGTTCCTGGCAGAGCAGCCCAGCAGCCAAGTAGCATCTTCAGCTGCTCAGACCTGCACACAACAGAACACCACAGGGGTGCTTCAGGCCCTTTCTGCTGCAACTCTGAGCACAAAGACAATTATTGCAGAGTGGCCTGTTCCCAATGCTCCAACAGTCATGTTCTAGTACTGAAAGACACACAGGGCCAGCAAAACAAACCCAAGCAAACAAGGGGCTGTTATAATGTCCATCTGTCTGGGTAAGAAGGCACACTGAAGGCTGAGATGGAAAAGCAGGAGGGAAGACAGCAGTGCCCACTGCCTTGATAGCTTCATCACCATGAGGAAATCTGTGGGTCACCACAGACATTACCTTCCTGTCAGAGGGGGCTCCTTCAAGGCACCCAGGGCTATCAGTAACTCCTCAGCTGCTGCAAGTGCTTCCGCTGGAGGTGGTGTTGGGAACGGGAAGTTGATAACCTACAGACACCAAGAGAAAATGCCTTTCAATACATCACTGACATGGCTCTGACCAAAAAGCAGTCTGGATCAGTAAGAAGTCCTGGAAGGGAGTGAAAACCTTCCCTTCGTTTACGCATTCAGAAGAAAAGCATTTAGAATGCTTGCCAAGAACGAGAGGAAAGGCCATATAATAGGAGGAAATGCTTAGAACAAAACTATTAGGAAACTGAATACTAGCATCACCATTAGCTGACAATGACTTCAGTCCTGCCTACGGCAGGCTGTTTTAAGGTCTAACTCTAAGCACTGCGCTCAACTATCAAAACACAATCCATATTTTGACAGGGGGATTTTTCATAAGTGAGAATATGATGTGAAAGCTCTTATTACCAGAATGAATTTGTCTGGTAAGGTCCAGTGGAATTCACGGCAGCTTCTGCTATTTGCAGAACGAAAAGTGAGTCCCAGGGATCTGCCTCTAACACAAGGCACAGCTTCAAGCAATGACAATGGAAGGCATTTGAGCTTGTTTCTGGCTCCTAGGGGCAACTATTTTTATGAGCTCTGTAGCATAAAGCCAGTTTGACACTTCACCTTTTCTATATTCAGTGCCTTCATTTGCAGAATCAAGTCTTCCACTGGTCGCTTTGTTATCTCTGGAGCAGAAAATTTCTCAAAGTCCATGAAGACTGCTGAAGAATATAACCTAGTGGACCAGAAATGCAGCTTAGAAACTTGCAAGAAATCTTAACTCAGGAGATGTACATAAAAAAATAGCAAGGGATTTAAAAAAAAAAAAAACAAAAAAACACAAGAAGGCAGTTGTGGATACTATTTATGTAATCATTGAATTATTTACATGGCTGGGACATAAAACTAATCCATGCTGGCCACCTAGGAGAGTTTTCAGCAATGGAAAAGCCTCTGAGAAGCCAAACTGCCAAACCCACATCATCAGTGACAATTTATGTTCAGCTTTACCTCTCCCATTTGAATGAAGAGCAGACAAACCCAAATGTTTCAAGCACCACTGGGTCCTTGCGAAGAGGGACAAGGGAAGCTGTCCAATTCACAGTGACACTAATTGAGCTCTTTGTTTTGCCTAAACCTCTTCCCGTAGCCAGCTAACCTGTAACAGTGCCCCGGTTCAGTCCGGCCAGCCCGACCTGCCCGCTGGTTAGCCGAAGCTTGAGATATCCAGGTGACTCTGAAAGATGAAACCCCAGTAATTTTGTCATAGAAACGTTTCTTGACTTTTCCACAGTCAACCACATATTTGATGCCTGGGATAGTGAGCGATGTTTCTGCTACGTTGGTAGCTACAACACAGAGTCTCGTGCCAGGAGGAGGAGGCCTGAATACCTGCAACAAAAGGATGGTTGTGTGACATGTGTTGCCAACAAGGGAAAAGAGATAGGCAGTCAGCTCATGTGGGTTGCAGGAGATTACGATGCATATGGCATTGCAGGTAAAACCCAAGAGCAAGACTACAGACCTGCTCTTTGCCTCCAGCTCTGGAGCTCTCCATCCAGCTTAGTTAATCCCCCAGAGAGGCATTTACGAATGGGCTCATGGGCACATGGGCTCCAAGTGGAGCAGACACAAGTGGCCAGTTGTATTTAGACACACTGTTGTCACCTCTGAAGCCCAGAAGGGCTTCAAAGCCCCAAAATTCCCAAGAAATCCAGGATCCAGATGCACCCCATGGTTGTGACTAACTTTAACATGCTACCAGACCGTTGCTTTTCATCTCTTCCAGCTGAACTAGCACATCAGGGTGATCACAGCCCACATGAGGCTTGCTCCAATCCCATCCCAACTTTCCCTTGGATCCATTCAAGTCTGCCCATCAATGGGCAGTCCAAGATGGGCATTTTAACTCACAAAACACGTGTGACTTAAGACAACAATGCCACATATCAGTAAGGGCCATTTGCTTTTGTGTATATCAATCTTTTACCTTTGCTTGTTTCTCTGGTGCTAGTAAAGAATAGAGAGGGAGCACATAGAGTGGAAGGGACGAATCTGGTTTCTCATCTGTGAAGAAAAAAAACAATCAAATACACAGTGAGTCAACTTCCAGGCTTATCCCCAATGTCTCCATGAATACAATTTCATTAAAAAGCAGCAAGAAATGATTTGGCATAAAGCTGAATCTGGAAAACCTTACTAGCTTTTCCATTACATAGGTCTGATGTGCTGTCACACCAGATTAGCTAAGGATGGCTATTTTATGTCACACATCTCACAGATGACTGCAGATACGAGATTTTCATTTTGTAAGTGCCAAACCTTCTTCTGAGTCTCCATCTCCTAAATCAAGGTCCATATCAGATCCTGCAATATCATCATCAGTTTCAGCATCTCTATCTTCATCTCCTTCATCCACTGGTACAACAGAATAATTGTCCAGATCAATTTGGGGAAGTGCCTGTGAAGAACAGGGAAGGAAAACACAAAGTTTTAAGTAGGATATAGACAGCACTTCTTAATGCTTATTGCAAATTTGAGTGTTTATTCCAAATGTTTGTTGGCCTGAAGGTGGCAGAGGGATTGAGAGATTTCATTTGTACTTCAAAACTGAGAGTCGGGGTGAATAACCCAAATAACTATTTTAAACATCATTCTGTGCTGAGACAAGTTTCTTCACTAGGAGAACAGTGGCAAAAGGTAAAACTTCTTTACTTCTTCCGGGATCTAACGTCAGTGGACAGCAGGTTTGTAACATGACAATCTCCTCCTAACAAAGATCATGTTGGACTTGGGTGGAAGCCAAATGCTACCCTCCATCATAGAGGCATCAGTCTCAATTTTGGATAACAAATAGCAAGATGAGGTACAGTCCTGGAGCCAGCAAGTCTGGAACTCCTATTAAAGTTTTAATCATCAGTACTTAAGGGAAATTGGTCTCCTGCCCGCAATAGCCAAGGGCACATTTTAGCACTCCATTTCTCATAATGTAGTAGCTGTGAGTGTAAACAGTATTGCTACATTTCCTGAAGGGGACACATATATGCCACAAGTCTTCATGCAAGTCTAAAACAGCCTGATACGAAACAGAGCTATGGAGGAGTACTCTTTCACAGGGAGGTACCTGCTCCTTCCTGTCTCTTGGAGGAATTCTAGCCATCACACATTACCGTAGCTTTCTTCTGCTTCCTCGATTTCTTAAATTTTCTGATTTCTTTCACTGATTCTTCTCTGTCATCATCAACTCCTACAAAAAAAGCCATTGGAATTACCATTAGCTGAGCATGCTTTCCTCTTAGAAAAGAGAACGTACAGTCTACTCCCACTCCCACCATTTTTTGGATTCAAAAAGCATCAAGGTATGAAAAAAACAAATAGTCACATTGAAGGCAGAGGGGACAGGGACAACACACAAGTTTAGTATTTCCTTTAGGAACTATACTGAGGATCAACAGAAGCACACAGAGCAACCGTGTACCTTGAGAATTAGGAGACAATTACCTGAGCTATGTTAGAACTTAACTTTCTACAATCAGCCTGGAAAATCCCATTATCCCCAAAACAGTCTACAACAAGAAGCAGCACTTCCACTTGTAATTCACACCCAACAGACAGTGAAGAAATGCAGTGCATCCTGCGGAGCAGGAAGGCATCATACACACAAAGCTTTTCCCCAAACTCAAAACTGCACAAGCATAACAGTTATCACAGTCATCCACATTAAACCCTCTCCCAACCCTTTTTAGAGGCATTTAAATAAAAGCTCTTACTTTAGGTGCAAAGCAAGCTCGTTTCTCAGAGAGAGAAATTCCAAGTTTAACAGTCCTTTATTCTATAGCATTACCTGCATTGCTGTTTTTTTGGAAGGGAAAGGCTTTCCTTAGCCTCCTACAGAGAGAGTGAACTTCTGCCTGGCCTGTTAAAAACACCAAAATCCCACCTGCAAGAGAAGAAGTCACTCTAAACGTCAGCATAGGTATTTCAGCTCAGGTTTCAGATCTTAGTCATGACAGAAGACAGGTCAAATGCACTGTTAAGTAACAAGGAGGAAAAGTATGTCTGACTGCATCTGTCTTCCACTACTCCCTCAAGAAACACGCTAACATAACCATGACTTAAGTGAAGGATAATTTTCACAAGAAAAACCTGCCAGGTAAAAATGCACAATACATCATTACAGTTTCCTGCTGAAGTCACTAAAAAAAAAAAAAAAAAAATCAGAAAACTCTAGATACGTGAAGTATGAAGAATTTGAGAGGTTCCACAGAGACCTTACCTGAGGGTAGCATTCGATGGATTTTACACACTTTTCTGAAACATTCCCCACTGTAGTCATCTAGGGGGGTTTTCTTGTTAAAATGGACAGTTACAGGGAATTGCCTTGCATCTACCTAGAGTGGAAATACAACAGCAAACAAGCCCTGTTTTGTAACTCCAGCACAATTGTTACAGCCTACATGGGAGAACTAAGTAAGCTTACCCTAAATTCTGCTCAGTTCTGGGTTTTGGTAACCTACAAAACACTGGACCCCCAGAAGTTATCAGTGTTGTCTGTGCTGAACACCATGAAAACAAGATACAAAACACACTATTCTCTCCTTCAGATCATCGGCTTGGATTGAAGCTTTCTAGTTCCACTAAACTGTAACTTCCAGTCTTTCAAAATAAACCAATTCTACCAGAGGAAATTTTGATACAAGTGGAGAGAAAAAACACTAAGTCCCCAAAGAAAAATAGTCTAAACAAAATAACTATTTTTTTAAATTGACATCTGAAAGATTTCAGCACCAAATGGACAGATTAGAGCATCTTATTTTTTATTTTATAAAGGAAGCTCTCATTATACTTTAATTGTTACATCTGGCATAGATTCCAGTGACAAGAAGGATACCTGAATTACAGGAGGCGTAACAGAAAACAGCCTGTTGTTCTCTGTGAAATCTTCAACACGAAGGGTAGCTGACATGATGATCAGCTTCAGTGGCAGCCCTTTCTGAGGGGATAAAACATGTTATTCTTTGCCTGAAGGCATTTGACACTTATGCTATACAGCACACAAACCCAGAACTATTAGTGGGACCAGACACAAGTGCCAGCACCAAAGTACTCGCAAGGTAAGGCGATGAAAGCACCACGTCAAGTGACAGGACACACATACCTTCAAGTGCAATATGTCTTAAAACACACAGAAACCTGTACTGGCACTCCTGATATTGTCAGTGGCTTATCTCTAAACCGCTGCATTCTCTCCCCACTTCTTTTACATACATATGAAAAGCAAAATCAGACACCAAGAGCTGCCCTGCAGGGACCAGCCCCAGCCTCCAGCATCTGCCAGGACCAAACACTTCCGTGTCTGCAGGAAAAGTCTCCTCCCAAACACTGTTATTGGCTGGCTTACTGCAGTGCAACAGTAAGCACCTTGCTTTCTAACAGGCAGCTAATTCTAATTATTTACATGTTTCTCGTGGCACTGCCTGAGCAGTTATCTATTGGTACCAACATGTACCATTTTTCCCTCTTGGTAAGCTCTGTGCTTCTCTTATCACATGAAGAGAAACATTTTCTGAGTGTTATTTCAACGTTTATCAGATTTCCATTGACTTTCACATCACAGAGTCCTGCTCCCTTCTCACACAGAGCTCCTTCCTAACACCCCTTCCCCAGGACACCCACTTGTAAAACTTACCTTTTCACGAAGAGGCACGATGCGAGACAAGAGGCCTATCAAGATATCCGTGTACATACTTCTTTCATGGGCTTCATCAATAATAACTACCTTGTACTTTAAAAGCAGGAAATCCTGAGGAGAGAATATTTTCACCACGTGAAGCCTCATTTGAAGATATCTTTAAGTCAAGATAACCCATGCCTGCACTAGCACTGACCCCCCCTCACCCAGTCTCTCTCATGTTTGAGCGCAGTTTCATGCACTGATCCCCGTGCCATCTGACAGCGAACTATGGCACCACCTCTAGTGGAAAGACGGGCACACAGTCCTGTGCAAGTAGTGTAGCAGAGACCTGAATCCCCAAGGCTACACAAAACAGACTAGTTTCTAAGACTCCCTTCCTTGCTCTCATATAACACAGCAAGATAACCTAACATTTAGGGGCTTAGGCAAGAACGTAAAGGGTTGAGATTAAATATGTCTCCAGTATGGAAAGGGATTTTGCTTTGAAAGGCATGCAACAAATGCACGCAAAGCAACTAGCACCTCTTTCTAGCAACATGAGACACCTTCCTTTTCCTAGCACTGAGAAGAGCAACCTACCTTCTGAATTTCTTTCAGCAGCACGCCATCTGTCATGAACTTGATTTGTGTTTCATCTGTAACATTTCCTTCATAACGTATTTGATATGAAACCACTCTGTGAGGAAATACCAGGGCAGCCATGAAAAAAAATCATGGAAAGAAATGGGAAATTCATGTTCAGACCAGGAAGCAGCCTTCAACCTAAGTAAATTAAGACTTAAAACCAACATAAGAAAAAAAGTACCCCATCAGCTCACCATAGCCTAGCACACATGTAACACTAGAAACTGGGGTATACAGCAATTTTGTTTTGAATTATTTAACGGCTGTGGGACACTTTCTCATATGGAGAGAAACTAAGGCCACTTCCCACACACCACCTCCACAAAACCCTGCCTAAAAAGTAATGTACAACCACCATTAGCAGCACATCTCCATGCGCTTTTTACAAACAACCCCATGGAAGAGTTTATAAGTAACCTGCCACAACTTCTCAACAGACAGAACAGCCATACATAAATGTCTGTTTCATTCTATCACATATGCAGTGCACCTCCGTGCAATCTTCCTAGCAAGGTCTCATCTTATTTCCTTCTGACCTGTGGGATAAGTTCATTTCCTTAGCGACTCGCTGAGACATGGACACTGCAGCCACACGCCGAGGCTCGGTGATCCCAATGGTACCATTTGAACTAAAGGGGCATGGAAAGAGGAGAATTGTTTGGCTGTTTGTTTTAAAACAAAAAGCTTAGAAAGACTACAATAGGATTTCTGCACAACTTCTCTGAAGTCATTTACAAAATTTACACGAGAGTATCACACTCTCAGTTCTATTTAGCAGAAAAAGAGGAAGTTTTGAAATTACCCTTGTGTTTTACATATGCTGATCTGAAGATACATGTATGTTATTTTTTCCCCAAATCTTGTCTCTGTAATTCCAGTCTCCCTGCACACCCCTCTGGCAATGAGGCTGTTTTCAGAAGAAATTCAGGCTGGGGAAGCAGCACAGAAGCTGGATGCACCTTGATGCAACTCAAAAGAAGATCTTTTGAGGTGGGCACTCTTATCAGGTGCCCAAGCTTATAAAATACGCATTTTCTTGCAACGCTAAAAACAAACGTCTGTAAGCAAAAGTTAAAGTATGTGGAATAGGTAGACCTTAAAGCTCCTATGTGAAAGTGAAAGACAGGACAGTGACTTTGAAGAAAACTTTTACCTGAGAGGTTTCAATAGATTGCTTACATAAAGAGGGTTTACCGAGTCACTCCTTCACATTTTTAAAAGCCCATTCAACATGGTCACTACTACCACACAGCAAAAACATGGTCAGTTCAGCCATTTCAGAATAAAAGAAACTAAATCTGAAGTGACTGAGCTCAGCTTCAATTTTTCTAATCACATTTGCCGCATATAAAAGACGACTCCTACCTGGTATAACCAGCCTCATAGAGAAACTGGGGTACTTGTGTGGTTTTACCACTTCCTGTCTCTCCACATATGACAACAATGGGATTCTCATTAATGGCTTCCATGATTACTTGCTCTTCAGCTAGGATTGGCAGCTTTAGTCTTGCTTCCTGAAATAAAATAATACGTTGTTTACTCACATAATTTTGTATCTTGCTCCCTTTTTGTTTTTCCCAGGACCAAAAGCTGTTACGTAGCTCAGATTACAAAACCCACAGAAAGGAATTCTGCAAGCTTTGTGGATCAAAAAGCTCTAAACCAACTGATATCAAACCACCATGTCCAAGAACTAGACTCATCAAAAGATCTTGTCAGAAAGCTGGCTATCTGTCCAGTTAATTAAACCACTTTAATTTGCGAAACTTCAGAGTCCCTTCAGTTTATTAATACAGCACTTACAATAACTATTCTTTTCACAACCTTGCCTCGTCTGTTCAAAGACATGCAAACTCTTCCCAGTTCTGCAGAATACTCTACCCATGTCACATGGAATAAAACTGCATCAGATACAGCACAATGCAGAGGTGAAAGTGACTTCACTAGATTTCTCAGAGAAGAATGATAAAAGACTGCTAGTGGATTACACATTTAAAACTAAAAATAATGCCTATATCCTGAAACAAAACCAGTTTTCCTTCTGCTACATTAGACAGGCTTAAAGCTCAGACATGTATGTTTACAACTCGCATGACCCTAAGTGCACCCTGCTCCACACAATATATTGCCAGACGCAAGATAATGCTACGGTGTCTGCAGTGAATTAATCTGATGCAAGATGCTGTAATTTCCAAGGCCCTTGATAAGTGCTTTACTGCTTTCAGTCTCACCTGAATCTCAGGAGACCTGTCCACTGGAATGAAAATCACAGGCTTGCAAGACAGTCTGTTGGACGCTGTCTGGCAAACCGGAGCAGTAGGAACAGCCTGCTGGTTAGCCAATGGCTTCTTTGTGCCTTCCTCTAGCTTTTCCGCAGCATTCAAATCGCTGTCTGAAGACTTCTCAGTTTCTGGTTTATGTTCTTCCTTCTCCTCCTCACTATTGGATTCTTCCTCAGACTCAGATTCTGAGCTGTGCCTTCTCTTGTTTGCACCACTGATGCTCCTGATCTTTTCAGGTACAGCACTCCCTGGCTCCTGTACCACCCTAGAACAACACGTCAACTACATTTTGGTCAATGTTCTCCGGGACCTCAGGCCAGACACATTTTCCACAGAAAAATTCATCGCCGTAAGTCACTGCCTGGGCCTGAACCCAGGTTTTAACCTTTTTGTAAAGATTTATTCCACCAGCTATGCAGTTTAGCATAATTTATTGGAGTGCTCATACATAACTGTCACATCCCTTGCCCTCTCATGAAAGGGAAAACCAGGTTATTTTCATTTTCCTTCAGAAAACAAGAAATAGCTACCATGTTATCACATAAAAATAGAAATTATTTAAGCCAACCCATTTTGAAGAACCTGTATGCGCTAAGAAGAAAATAAATAAATAAAGCAAAAAAAGAGCAAAGAAGGTCGCCCAGTTATCAGGTACTGCAATGGATCAGAATGGTCCTTCCCCATAACGCCTTACCTTTTGGCATGATACATACGTTCCCCAACACCCAGTTTGGACGTAGTATACAGAAGCTTCATTTCTGCCTCAGAAGCCTGGACCTCATTCAGCTTGCTGAGCAGTTCAGCTCGCTACAAGGGAAGAAACAACCAAAGTCAGTGCTTATTTTCATCAGCAAGTAGTTTCATTTAAAGATCAGCCCTTGAGTTTTAAAGGGTGTGCTCCAACAGATCTTGCCGTGAAGTCACAACAGGAGTCACGAAACCAGAGGTACTACCAAGCAGCCACATACCTGCTTCTTCTTCTCCTTCTGCTCTAAAATTTTCTGCAAGTTCTTCTTCTGTTTCTTGCTCAGGGGTTTCTTCTGGTGATGCACAGCACTCGGAGCTTTTTTTGGCTTTGCTTTTTTGGCTGGCAGGACCAGGGCATTACTTTCATCAACTCCCTTCAGCTTTGCCCCATCTGCAAGCATGTTTGGTTATTCATTTGCGCCACGCTGGTTATTTTCAGCACACTGCTCAACAGCCTCACTTACCAGATTTAGCTGAACAAACACAACCCTCACCTCCAACCAAAAAATAAAAAGTTCCCAGTTATCAGAAAGGACAAAACCCCATGAAATCAGCACATCAATACTTGGCTGGTAACAAGAATGTGAAATTGCCCTTTTTATTTATTTTTTAACCCCCCAGCATCAAAGGGCATGGGGGCAGCTCAGGACAGGCACAAGCATGACTCTCCACAAAATAAGGGATTTTTTTAATAATAAAAATCTGCACTAGTTATGTTTTTTTAATAATAGTGTACGAAAAGTGATTTTTGACAAGCGACATTTGTTCTGATGGTGCAAGTGCCCAGCACAGAAGTGCTTCAATAAATGAATTGCCTTAATAACCAAAGGCATATTAATAAGCAATAGCTTATTGTGCTATACATTCCACTATTGCTATTAACAACGACTAGCACATTAACGAGCAATAGCTCATTAAGCTCAATAACGAGCAAAAGCGCTGCCCCGGCCTGGCCGCAGGACTCGGGCAGGCGGGCAGCGACTCGCAGCCGCCATTCGGCCCAGCCCCAGCCCCCAGGTCCCCGGTCCCCAGCCCGGTCCGTCCCGTCCCCGCACCTCCCAGCTGCAGCTCCGCGGTCACGGGGTGTTCCCGGGGCTGCTCCTGGGGCCGTGCCTGCGCGGCGCCGCGCGCCCCCGCCCGCGCCTTCCAGTTGTGCCGGCGGCGCGCGCGGCCCATGGCGGCGGCGGGACCAGCCCCTGCCCCACGTGCGGCTCCTGTCCCTTCCGGGCCGCGCGCGCTCTCGCGAGGAGGGGCGGGGCGAAGCCGAGACCGCGCCTCTTCTTCCGAAGAGGGTTCAAAACCGGCTCCCGCCCCGTCTCCACCACCGCCACACACGCCCGCAGTAAAGACAACCACCGATTAAAAAGGCAAGATTTTTTAATGTGCTGTCATCACAGGTGGATGGAATTATCCAAAAGTTTAAAATACATGCAGATACGATAAAACCTTTTATTTTCCAACCCGGACAAAGAGAACTTACGGTCGTTTACTCATTAGCTGCCAAATACAGATCAGTATGTGAGGCAAATCACACCTAAAAAACTTGTACACCATCAAAGAGCTAAGGTTTACACGGGCCTAATTTCCACATTCACTACGCAACGAGTCTTGAAAAGCAAGTCACAATTTGAAGGACACACTATTAAGTAAGCATTGAACTACACCAGGTTGTATACATGGTACTCTGACATCCAATACCACTTGTAAAAGCGTTACACTCCGCGTACAACAGATCAGTTATCTATAGGTAAGGTGTCTACTCTCAAAGAAATTGCTAAATTGTTAGTTTAGCAAAGATGTTCATGTATTGAAAATAGTACAGTAGTTTCAAACATCAGGTCTCAAAGCATGGAGCTTACAACACTTAAAGACCTTCCTGGAATTTCTGACACCAGACAGTTTGAAGCCCATCTTTCACTGTTGTGTCAGCCAGTGAGTAAGGTGACACTCCTCCGAGCAGCTGCTGAAAACAGGAAGGTAAATAGGAAGCATTTGAGGTGCTGAGCCTTCAGATCTGAGGGCAGGCATCACAGTTACACACCTCTCCCTGCCCTCAGATAGCCCAGCCTGTGCTGCTCTAAGAGCTGCTCACCAAGGTGACAGCACTGCAGGAGCACAGACGCTGCTGCCCACCTCCTGCAAAGCTGCCCGGGGGTTGCAGCCAAAGCCTGGGAGCTTCAGGTCTTGGCTTTACTCCCATCCTCACCACTGCCACGGGCACGTCTGGCAGAAGCTGTGCCTGGGCTTACCCACAAGCAATGCCTGCACTTCTCTGCATTAATACAAGCTGCTCACATCCATGGCAATGGAAGAGCAGTGCAACCGCTGTCACTGGAACGAGTTTTAAAAAACAGAGCAAAAACTGGATGGATAAACTAGATGACTCGTATGGGAAGTATCTGTAAAGGTATTTACAAAAGTAAGTTGAAAGAGATTAAATATAATACCACATTCATGTCCCAAAAGCGTTTTCACTATAGTGCATGTTTAAAAATACAGAGCATTTTAACGTATATATATTGAAGACTAGATTGTGCTTTAAAAAAATTCATTACTTTCGAATTTGTCTAACGTGAAAACTGAGCACTGGGAAAAATACTGATTAAAAATATCCAATTTTATATATACTGCTTTTCACATAACATTTTGCTATACATGGGGTGCAAGTGAATACAAAAATATTTTTTCAAGCAGCAGGGTGATCAAAATTAAGAGTATTAATATAGGAAGGCTGATTTTTACAAAACTAAGAAACAATTACAGACACAGGGAGAAACTATAACCCAAAATAATTTTTATATAGTATTTTTAAAGTAATCTTTTTAATAGTCAGCTCTTAATATATAAACAATTCAGTACTTTTAATTTCAACATTGAATATGGATTACATAAAATACAATCTATGCAAAACTGGCTCATGCACATAGTTCTGTTGAAGTCAATAGAGCCATTTACATGAGCAAGGTTTGCAGACTTTGGTCCTCAAGCCTCAGATTCAGCAAAGTACAAAGACTTGACCATCTTTGCTAATCAATTCCTAATTTCCAGGTTGCTGTTTTAGCTCAGTCCTTGGTGCACAACAGCAGGGAAAACAGAATTCACAGGGAAGACTGTAATACTAACGGAAAACGAGCTTTAAAAATGCATAAGTAAGTTCAACTTCCAGATTTACAAAGCAGGCTGTTTGTTGCCATAGTAGTTATCTGTTTATGGGAAAGACTAAGTTATAAAAAGCAGTTGCTTTGCAACTCTTTGCATTCCTTAGGTCAGATTAATTTGCAGATGCAATTAAAAAAAAAAAAAAAAGATTACAACAATGTCAACTGCATGTGAACTTAAACCACACTGAACTGAAGTGACCACAGGTCGGCGTGAAGGCCATAAAAATTGATTTTAAAGTCATCATTCATGTAAACATCACATACAGATCAAAAGAGCTTAGGCAAGTAACACAAATTTTAAGAAGAGTGCTAAACTTCAGCACAAAGAGAAAAATAAATTCACCCCACAGTTACATTCAGTTAAGCGCCACATCCAGCGAACTTGTGTCCAACGAGACAAGACGCTGAAGACCCAGCATCACGCCGTGCTCAGCCATGTACAGTCAGTCCCGCCGCAGTGGGCACTCACCAGCAAATCTGCGGCATGTACATCATCTACTCATATCTGTTCCCCTTGCTTTTTGGCCAGTCCCTATCATGGACCAATTTTTGTTGCAGCTTTTCTTTACCTAATCATTCAGATACTAGGAAATATGTTTTTCTTCAGCTGTGGTCCATTTTACCTCTCCTGCTATTGGTACTGTGCTCATCACTAAGGAATTAGATGTTCTCCCTCCCCTCCCACCCCGTTTTAGTCTCAAATGCTATCAGTTACTACATTAAACCACTTACAAGACCTTCCTCCCTGAGGTTACCTTTGTTTCAGTACATTACAGCAAACCTTACAAAGCCAGTGGTCGTCTACCAAGCTAGTTAATTATAAGGTTACAAATACCTAAATCCTTCAAAAATAAAATTGCTTCAAAGCTCCTACACTGCACTGAAATACAACTGTTTAATACACCCTTCCTGTAAGGGGACTCACTGCCTGAAACCCAATAGAGTGAGGACACAGACTTCAAGCAAAAAGCTCCTATAAAACTATCACAATTTTAGAAACAAAATCCAGATCTTCCTGAAGATAATTTATTGCTGCTTATTGGTCCTGAGAAAGCTTTAAGCAACAATACATTTGTAGATGTTTTAACTGCTGCCTTTTTTGAGAAAGTACGTGGGTCCCGGTGTTAAAAATCACATTTTATTCCATGCTTGGAATGTACTTCATTATGAAGATCAAATGTAAGTTATGATTTCTCACACTACATCTCTTCCTTTGTGTCAACTTATTAAACCGGATTCCTTCCAAACATCAAAATATCAGATCCTGATAGGAAAAGCAATGAAATAAAGCCACATGTGCACTTCTCAATTCCTCATATGGGACTGGCATGTCAGGACTTCAAATTTATGAGATCATCCTCCCTCATTCCGCACCTCCTATTAAGAATCTATAGTGTGAATTTTTTGGCCTGGATACCAGAAAATTTATTCATCAGCTATTCTACGAAAGGCAACTTTGAGTCAATTAAATAAGCTAACTACAAAAGGAGAACATTTATGATTCTTTAAAAAAAAAAAAAAAAAAAAAAGTGGACCCACAGCAGTTACTTCTCAATACAAGTGTTTGGTAGCTTGAGATTTTTTTTTTTCTTTTTAACTTCTTAATGTCAAATTTGCATATGTTGAGCACAATTTCAGTATTTGAAAGACTACTCAATTTGCTTTATAAAAAATTTATAAAAGATGTTTTTAAATGCTTGTAAAAGTAAGCGTTTATCTACTGATAAAATTCTAGTACTGGATAAAACTCTGAATATACAGCTTAATTTTTCTTCCTACAAGTATAATGGCTGAGTGTATAATCTAGATAAATTAGTCTTACACATGATGAAAAGTTATAACTTTGCACACTTTTTACCATGTGATGCTTTGTTGCTTTGTAACTTCAAATGAGACAGTGCTTAGGAATTTTCTAGAGCTGGTGTACAGTGGTCTGTAGGGTTGGTTCATTGGTCACTGCCTCTGTCCAGGTTTTCAATCACCCTAGAGAGACGTATATTCAGAAGTCTGATCTGACTGTCCAGGTGGTCCATCTTCTCCTCAAGGCTGCTGTTGCTGTTTCTTCTCCAGTAAAATCCCACAGGCCCCGTCATGAAGTAGACTGCTACAACAAAGCAGAGAGGCAGGACTGCGTGTTCTGGGTCACCTTCATACTTCTGCAGGATGTACACGCATGAGAGGGTGAAAAGGGCAACCCTCGCAATCCAGAAAAAGCGACCAAACAGCATGTGCAGGAGATAGAAGAAGAATCCAAGGAAGAGAGATAAAAACCAGTAGGCAAGTAAAATGGCACCAATCAGCAGAAGAGCACGGGTTGGGTTGTTGGCAATTGCTGCTGGGCTGAAATAATGAGTCAAGTTGGAGGCTGAAAAACAAAGGAAAATTTACAGAATATTAACGAGGGCACTCAAAAGTGAGAATGGCAAAAAAGCAAGTACAGCTTCCAAAGTCACATCGTGGGGCCCTGATTGTGATTTTCCAAAATAAGGGGTAGAGCTAGTTCATCCATTTCCGGATGGATCATCCTCAAAGCACTGGCCCAGCTCTAATGATGTGATTGAATTCCTTTTCCTTTGAAGTAGAGGCACTGAAGATTGTTTAAGGACAAACCGCCATCAGGCATAAGGTCCAAGTTCGCATTAAAGATAAAGAACCCGCTTTGTAAAATTTATATTCTAAAGGCTCTCAATTGCATCTTTCCTTCTTCTAGTCCTTCTTCTTCTTTTTTTTTTTTTTTTTTTTTTTTTTTTGTGTATGGTTCCTAGCCAATGGAATCCTTTTAATGCTGATAACAAGAAATCAGCCATGACCTGTAACGTGTTTTACAGACATCCAGTAGATACATACGCCAAAACAGAGTGGTTGGTTTTACACCTCTTGTTTGAGGTTACTAACAGCAAAGTCAAAGCCACGTAAAACAGATAGAGATAATACTGGTGGATGTTCAATAAAATGTAATTATTTTCCCACTCATGTAAGCAGTGATACATGCCCATATCTTTCACGGGTTAACAAGCATTACACTTACCATCAATTCCAAGAACATCTAACAAATCAGTCCATATTCTCCAGAATGTGTCCATTAATATATCCACCCCATTCACAAACCTCTCTGTCAACCTTGAGAAAAACTGAGAAATAAAAATGAAAATTAAAAAAAATCCTCAATTCCTTAAACACACTTGCAACTTACTAGTCATGAGTAGAATTATAATTCATTAAACAGAAATTGCAGAATATTTTCAAGTCCGCAAGGCAAAAGATATAACTGTATTTTTTTTAAGTCTGCAGATCATAAACTTACGAGGTTAATTTAGGTATTTTGGTATGTAAACCTATATGTTAATAGGATTTTTGAATAGCTTTTGTTAGCTTTACTGTTGTGCTGAAGTTGAAAGAAAACACTTAGTACAAGGAATGGACAGGGGTGAAGGGAATCAGTTTCATCGGGCAGCTGGAAGATGCCGGTCATCACACCAAGGTGCCTCGAGTGGATTCCTGGGTGCATCCAGCAGCATCTCCTCCTCCTCCTCCTCCTCTTCTTCCTGGCCAGCGGACGGATTTCTGTGCCTGCGTACCCACCTCACCCCTTGCAAGCCCCTACGGGAGCTGTGCTGCTGCACGCTGGCCGCATTCAGCCGGAGGGAGGCAGCGGGCTGACCCGGCCTCCCCATCCCTAAATTAGAGGTCTCTTCATCCCCTCTATTCCACCGTTTGCTCCACGCCGAGCCTCCCCCTGCCCTTTCTCCTTCTCGCAGTGAGGCTCCGGCCGCAGCGGGGGCTCGGAAAGGGGCCGAGGCCGAGGCCCAGCTCCTGGCTCCGGCGGGAGGCGGCCTCCACCTCTGTCCCTGAAACCTCCGGGCCGGCGGAGGCCACGAAGGGAAGGGCGACGAGAAGTGAGGCAGCGGAGGAGAGGAGGGGGAGATGCGAGGAGGCTGCGTGGAGGTGGAGGGGAAGCGCCCGCAGCCTCACCTTCTGCAGGGCCCGCACGTTGTCCTCCCCGAAGAGGCCGCTGACTCCCTGGTAGAGGCCGCTGGCGGCGCGGCGGAGGCTATTCTGCTTCTCTGAGCCCCGGCTGCGGGCTGCCCGGGCTCCGGGTCCCGCCGTGCCCCCCAGCAGAAGCAGCAGCAGCAGCAGCAGGGCAAGGAGCAGCAGCCTTCCCGCCGCCATGGCCGCCCGAGCCTCGCCGCGATCGTGGCGCCCTCCACCGGCCTCCCCCAGAACCCCGCCTTTTTTTTTTTCTTCTTTTTTTTTTTTTCTTTTTTTTGGGTGGGGAGATGCGGAGAAGGGGGAGGCGGTGCACGAAAGGGCACTGCATCCCGCCTTCCCTGTATCCCCTTCCCCCCCCCCAAAAAAAAAAATCCCTTAAGCAATTAACCCCCAGAAATCCCTATCGTAATCTTTTTATCCATCTCCTCTTGCAGCCTCCAAGCAAGGGAGGCCATCCTGCCCCGCCATCCTGCTTACCCCAGGACATAATCACAGTGCCCCATATGTTGGCTTTGAGAAGGGTCTGGCTCTGCTTCTGGAGGCAGATAAAGTCTGGCCTTGCCTCCTCCAGGAGCCCTGTGCTGCAGCGCCCTGACCAGCTTGGTGCCGTCCCTTGCACTGGGTGCAGTGCCTCGATATCCTCCCTGTACCATGCAGCCGTGCTGCTCCAGCTGTGGTCTCACAAGTGCCAAACCAAGGGGCAGGATCCCTTCCCATGACCTTCTGGCTGTGCTCTTGCTAAAGCAGCCCAGAATGCTGTTGGCCTCACTGCAAGGGCACGTTGCTGACTCATGATCAACGTCTTAGCCCACCCAGTCCTCTCCTCCCAAAGATCCTATCTGTCTGGGCTCTTGGGACTTGTCACAATCTCCAGAGTACAGTGAGCTGCCTTTCCAATTTGGATATCACTCTCCAAGGACACTCCCATGTGCAGTCCCCAAAAAACAAAGGGAATATTATAGGCCTAATGCCAAAAAAATGACATCTTGTCTTTTCAATACTTTTAACTTCAGATCAGGGGGTTCTGGATGACTCTTGTGTCCTTCACTCTCGAGACACTTTTACTCAGATGTAATGCTGAAAGCACTTAAATGCGTGACTCCCTCTTCTGTCAGGTTTTATGATGATCCTCCTTGAGTAACCAGACCAACAAAAGACCAGCTGGCAAGTATAGATTAGACAACCAACGTTATCTGCTCCTTTCGGGTAGTGAAACCAGGATGTTAGCAGAGTGAAGTATCCCCTTGAGTTACAAAAGTATTTTGTTGGCTTTGTGGCACATTTTGATTCATTGTTAATTGACAGGAGCCAGACTTAGACAAAATAGGAACAAAATGATAGCAATAAAAAAATAAATAATAATAATAAAAAAGATCTTTAGTGTTATATATGGAGTGGTAATTTGTGTTGAGAAAATGGTTGATATTAATACAGAAGGGGGAGATTTAGGAATGTGGCCATGGGGGTTGGAAAACCCCGTGATTGAGGTAACATTAGACTCTTAACAACGAGGCCATCAGGAATATAAAAGAGTTTAGAGGGAACAAAGAAGGGTGGTTCAGGAGACTCCATGCAGTCTGGGGTTTCTTGTTCTCCAGCTGGTTCTCTTGTTCTCCAGCTGTTAAGGCATGGATGTTTCTGTGTGTTTGCTGTTGTTGTTACATTCAAAGTTGTTTGACTAATGAAAAGTTGTTTTGAAAAGAACTGCTGTGGAGAGAAGGGTATAAGAGGGGAGCCTACCCTCAAGATAAAGAAAAGGCAACATGAAGTTACATCAATAAAGAAGCAGGAAAAAGAAGTGAAGAGGAACAGGCTGGCAGAATGGAGACCAGGACGGGAGCAGGCACATTGATTGCCTAACAAAGACAGGTTCGGCCAAACTCAGCAAACCACTCAGAGAAGCTCGTACAGAAAGTCGCTGGAAATAGGTGCATTGGAGCTGGAGAGAAGGTTGAGCTGAGAGAAGCGGACCTGTGCACACAACTGCCTCTCGCTGGTAAACAGTTGTGCATTATGGGGAATCATATGTCCTTAGGAACAAAGACTGTCCTGGTAACCTTACAGCTTATTCTCCTTATTAACAACTGGACAGTTTATGAGCCTGAAATATGGGACCAAACTGAGGTCAAGGTGTGTGACTCTGCAACTAAAAACGACAAGGTTGCAGTGGGATTGCTCAGCACCTGGCGAGCAATCTCTAAGGCCTTAAAGAGCCGTGTGGGACCACAGTCAGAAACGTGTGGTTTGCCAGACAGTGAGGGAGCTGCAGGCTCCTTTACTGATCCAACTGCTATGCCATCAGCCCCTCTGCTGCTACAGCCATCGAAGGCTTTTGCTGTTATGCCCCCTTCTGACCTGGACGTGCCTTTTGACCCAGGCCTCTTGGCCTTCACAAGGAGATGGACATGTTTTTCTTCAGTCTGGGAAGAATGGGATACATAAGGCCCAAAGAATGGAAAATGGAGACTGTTAAGTTATGGAACTTAAAGGACTGTTTGTTACCTATCCTGATTGTATGTATGTATAGGCATACTCGGGTTATTATGTAAAGCAATGTTCTGTACACATGTATTTAGAATGTTTGATGTTCGTGTGTGCATGTTGGTGGAGCGTACACTCCCCGCACATCCAGCACTGTTTACTTGCCTTTTATACCTTTTATAGCTTTTATACCTTTTAGAAATATTTGTTTTATAAATATTACAAAATTCAGATTGACTTGAGACCTCATTTATAACATTTAGGGTTGAAATGTAGATTCTGCAGCAAGCTGGGGCAGAAAATGTTTGCTAAATTGACCAACAGTAAATTGAAGGCATGGGGGAATCCTGACACTGCGATGCTCCACAGGGCAGATCTCTGCTGCCCCCTGCCCCTTCCTGGGGAGTTGCCACAGAGTTAGGGTACACCCTGTGGCTCTTCCAGTTGCTGGGTTAACTCCATGTACATGTATCTCTCCTTGATACTGCACCCAGTGTTCTTGGTGCTTCAACCTCATAGCTGAGCCTAAGTGTGATTACCAAGCAGTTGCGAAGACATCTAGAATATAGATTTCTTGATTATTGCCTTTATCCTGCTTTTAGTCTGGCCAAAACACTTATTTTCACATTTAGTAGAATGCCCTGGACCTTTTAACATTTATTTATAATTGCCCCTGAAAGGGTTGGCTCAGATCCAGGAAGGTACTTAGGCTCTTAATTGATTTCGGTAGGATATAGATTCTTTATATATTTATAAAGGGTACTTTCATTCTCTTTTAAGATAGTCCCCAAATTGCAGATCTGTTAACACTCGTGTATATTCTGACATCTATCTCCTACTCTTCCAAAATGAGTAGGTAACTGATGACAGGTATTTGTGAGGTTCTTACAAGGTCTCTGGTTATCTGCCCTCAGTGTCATGCTCTGCCTTGACTCGTAGCACAAGATGTCCACTTCGGGGGTGTTTCTTGCATGTAAAGAACCTTGTGTTACACAACCACACCTGTAACGTAATGTTGTTTTTGGTGCCAGTTATAATTCTTCTATTTGCTTCCAGTTGGCATGGCCTTCTCTGGATCCTCTTGCGCTATTTTTGGTCCAACAAGTTTTGTTTCTGAGAATCTGGGACAGTTCCTATTTGTCTGCATGAGTTTTCATTGTGGGTTCCCCCTCATAAACACTTCCGAAAAGCTTTTGTTGTTTCTTTCCATCCACTCTTCACAGAGGCATGGAGGTCTATTTTAGTGGTTACCTTTGGAAGCCTGTGCTCATGGTTGTCCTTCATAGAAGGTCAGGATCATTTTGGAGTCTTCCCTGGTATGTAATTGATTTCCTGACCCGTCTCAATGAGCCTATTTCAGATAAATTCACCTCACCATATCCACAGCTCTTATGAAATTATGCAGTATTTCACCTTTCTCTTGTTTAAATAAATGAAATCATGTCTGCTCAAAGAATACATTGCATCATGAAATGAAATATTGATCTCATTTTTCTTTAACCACATTGAACTTTTTATTAGGACAACTGTGAGGCTTCTAGAAAGATCCTCTCCTGAGGGTCTCACTACACAAAAGAATCATGAAAATACTTCCGTGTTTTCCTGATCTGGAGATTGTGTAAATTGTCTTCTTCAGATATAGAGATTTGACAACATTCTGAAATGGTTTGGGAATAAATTGAGATGTCAAAGTTTTGTCACATCATAGAGTTTTCTCTTTTTAAGAAATAAATTGTTATAGCCTTTAAGAAATACAAGTGGTGTTGTGGTGAACAAATCCTTAACCTCAATGACCTTTACTTTTCCATCTTTACTTCATCTCAAAGCCTCAATTTGCCATAACTGATCACTTTATGACCTCTTGTCTTCTTGGGCCTTTTTTATTAATGCTTTGATGTTATCTCTGTGAGTCTTTTCTTGATTTTTTTTTTATTTTTTAATTATTATTATTCTGTCCTCTCTGCAAATACTTTTGATTTTGATTCTGGTTACTTGTACTTCTGACACCATTCGGAGGCTGCAGAGATCAAGGATGCCAAGTGAACCAAAAGTTTCTCACTCTTCTACAGACGTATTAACAAGCTGGTAGCTGTTCTGAATAAGGGGGTTTGTAAAACTTTCTGACATCTTCAGATTTCCTAATGCAGGTGTGGGCTCATCCTGAGAACACAGGATAGTTTGCCATGAGGTATTATTACAAAACTGTTAACACACAGTGATTTTATCACTTGCTTTAATTTCATAGATTGACTGCAGTTTAGTTACCTTAGAGACCACAAATGAGGTAGTACTGTCATCATCATCACTGCTAATCATTTCTGAAATGTCTTTTGAATTCCTTAATCTGAATGTCCTTAATCTAGCGTAGAGCAGAAAATGGGATTTAATTTATAACCTATTATTACTATTATTAGATATAAAGTGAAGATTTAAAAGATTTGAAAATGGTGAATTCCAGTTAATCTTATTCAGGCTACTTTCCCCTAGCTACTCTAATCTTGTCTCCAAGCTATTTTTAGTAGTCACTGCTTTCCTCCTAATGCCCATCTTCTTGTGAAAGGCTTGTTTCATTTTCCTTCCCTTTTCTTCCCATTTTTCTAGTCACTCTTGAAAGAAGAAAAACCAAGTTGGATAAGGAAAAGGTGGACTGGTGGCAAGGAACATAGGGGCACAAATGATTCTACATAAAGACAGAGCAGTAAAACTGCTGTTCATGAAGCAAGAGGGCTGCTGAGCTTTCCTAAAATGCAAATTTTATCACAAAATTCCCAGTGTGCCTATGTCTCCTTGACCGGAAATTGGGTCAGTCTGTTTTAAAATACATCTTTTCCATCTCAGGGAGGGGTATTTTGGGGTCCCTTCTAAAGTGATTTAGCTCCACGTTTTCTTTTTAGATGCACAGGTTACTTTGGGTGGGGAAAGCCGCTGTTTTGCTGTCACTTGTTGAGCTTAAAACGAGTAAAATCGGTACCCCCAAGTGCGTGCCTGGCTCTTCTCAGCACTGAGGGAAACCACGCAGGTACACCCCCCCATACACTCGCCCGCCGAACAGAGGCTGAGAGCTCCCCTCCGATTTGGCGCACCTCCTTCTGATCCGGCACCTCATTGGCCATCCGAGAAGAGGGCTTGTCAAACGCCTGCGCCGATTGGCTACCCCTAGTGTCAGCTCTTCGGCGCACAGCTTAGCCGTGAGGAGAGCGGGCTCTGGGCTGATGTGGGGCCAGGCGCGCGGCAGCCAATCACCGCCGATGGCGTCGCACCGCGCGGGATCCGTCCGCAGCGCGGAGCCGCCTGAGGGGCGTTGGCAGGCGGGAGAGGGCGGTGGGGGGTGGGCGGTTGGCGGGCTACGCTCTGAGCTGCCCGTCAGCGCCTCTGCCTCGGCCGTGAGTGGGTTGGCCAGGTGTTCGGGGTAGGTGTGACTCCCAGAGAGCCCTGGAGGGCAGGGGGGCAAAAACCCAGAAGGGCGTTGAGGGGTCTTGAGGGGTCTCTGGGGGGTGCTGAGGAGTGCTGAGGGCGCTTCTGGTGGCCCTGGACTTCTGGCCGTAGGCTGCAGAAGGAAGTGCCCCCCCAGCCACAGGGCTATCCCAGGCCCCACGCATGTCAGTTGGCACTTCTGTGGCCCCACAGGTGCTTCTGCAACTATACAGGCAAAAAAATTTAAAGTTTTTTTTTTTTTTTTTTTTTTTTTTCCCACAGGCATGCTCACGGATGGAGCAGGCTGTTTTCAGCACCTCAGGTCTTGGCTCTCCAGATCCAGTTGAAACAGGGACGTATCCAGGGCCTGGGCACTGCGATGAGCAGCCCAAGAGCCTCACTGGCTACAAGTCTTGCGCTGCTGGTGGCCTTGCTGAGTGCTGCCGGGGCTGAGGGGCACAGCAGTAGGCACCATGTCCTGATCCCACCTGCAGCCTCTCCAGGCCCAGCAGGGAGTTAAGAAATGCGCTTCATGGGAGGTTCTTCTCGAGGAAAATAAAGATTGGGAAGAGTGGTCAAATCATGTTGCTATGGCTCTCAAATTTAATTAATTTCAAATTTAATAAAGTAGTAGCACAAAAACCTAAGTGATGTTTACAGCAAGTGCAGTTCCATCTACTATGTGTATCATACCTTTGTATTGACAGCATACGTCCATACAATTTACCATCAATTTCATATTTCTCAAGGCTTTTAAGAATCACAAAGGAAATTGTGACCTTGAAAGATGGTTACATAAAGAGCATGTATATGCTCCGTGATTTCCACGGTAGGTATTGCACTGCCCCGCTACTTGGCCGTAGTGGGCTGTTTCAACACATGACCGCCAACAAGAGCAGGGCCCGAGGTTTGACAGAAACCCGGCTCCAGTGCCAGGTGCTGTGGGAGGGAGCATTGTGAAACCCCAGGGAAACGGAGGCTGTGGAGAAACATGCTTCTTGCTTCACTATTGGGTCAAAGACCCTTTTCAGGAAGGATTTCTCCAACGCTCTGTTGGAGAAATCATAATGAGAATTAAAAAACAGCGGGCGAGGTGTCCATGACCCCCGGGGGCCGCCCGCCCCTCCCCTCAGCGGGCGGGGCGCTGCCCGAACTCCTTTCTCTCCGCGGAAGGTTACGAGGAAGGGCGGTACTACGCCCACCTAAAGGCCGCGGCGGGGGCCGGGGGCACACAGTGTGGTTGGGGCCGGCGTTGGGTGTGGGTGGGTGAGCGCGGCCCTGTGGAAGGTGGCCTCGGTTGCTCGGCTGTCCTTCTGCGCTCACTCTCAGCCGCCGCCATGTCGTGGGAGACCGAGATCATGGAGTCGCAGGTGATGTGGGAGCCCGACACCAAGCGCAACACGCACATGGACCGGTTCCGCGCCGCCGTGGCCAGCAGCTGCGGGCTCCGCCTGGGTGAGCGGCGGGCGGGCGGCTGGGTGGGCAGCCCCTGGCCGGGATCCGCTTCCCCGGAATCCCCCCGGGTCGGAGGGAGCGCCCCGAGCGGCCCAGGCTGCGGGCGCGATGCTCTGCGGTGCCCCGCGACGAGACCTCGGGCGCCGCATCCCGGAGGTGGGAGCTGATAAAGAAGGCAAACAGCCTTATCTGCTGCTGGCCGGCGGCCCGACAGGAGCTGTCAGCACCTGCGGTGTGAGCACCTGTGCTCGGAGAGGGCCTCGTGGGGCTCCCCCAAGAGCGGCCGTGTGGGGTGAGCGAGGGTTTGGGGGCTGCGCTCACCGTGAGTCTTCACGTGGAGCTTTGAGAGCTGAAGTGTGAGAGCTCACCGCTGGTTGTGGAGGGGGTGTCTTGATTTGACTCCCGTGAACATCCTGGGGAGCGGAGCACGGTGAGGTCATGGGAGTGGAGGTTTCCTTCTGCATGTCTGTTCGAGCTCTTTGACTTAAAGCTCTGCTTCATGCTCTTCCAGCAATAACTGTGGATAGGCGTTTGGTCCTCTGGCTTAAGTTAGTAATCTGACGGCTTTGAATTTAGCCCTGCTTTGAGTAGGGGGGTTAGGCTCACAGGGGGGTCTCCCAGCCTGAATTGCTCGGTGCTCTTCATTTTCAGTGATCACAGGCAGGAGCTGCGTATCAGGAGGTGCTGGTTTTGTGGGCTCACACAGAAGCACGATCGTGTTGGGGTCAAGCTCTCCAGTTCTCACAAGCTTGCTTTATGCTGCCTGTTCTACCTGAGCACTTGCTCACCAAGCTGCTTGGGGAGCCTTTAGGTAATCATCTATCTGCTGGGGGATGAGCATGGAGGAAGCAGTTGTGGCAAGTGGCCTGACTTTGTGTGTGTCTGGTATTAATGTCTGTGACATAAGCAGAGATGTTCTGGAGTAGTGGCAATGTGTCTGGTGCTGCGGCAGTTCATGTCTGAAAAGCCATTTCTTGAGTTGCACTGTCACAACAGGTAGTCAGATGATGATCCAATGCAGGTTCAGATAAGCTGCATGCACTTAAAGCTGAAACAACTAGGATTCTTTCCTTCACTCTATTTTGATGTGGCTATCAATTCAAAATGGATTCGTGTGCGTATAAGAACTTCTGTCAACTTCCATTAGATCTGAGCCGATGTTTGCTGGTTTGTGTGCTATTCAGCAGCTAAGAATGGGTTCTTTATGTAACACTAAGATGTGGACTTTGGAGAGCTAAGGGCAATATAACCCTTTCAACAGCATGGCTTCATCCAAGCCTGAAAATGTAGCAACGAGATGCAGTGCTTGATTACTGAATAACAGGTCTGTGCCCTGAAGGACTTGGATGCTGAAGCTCTCTTGGGGACAGAATGTATAGATGACATAGAACAAGCTGTTCGTGTAAGAAACCACATCAGAGGTGGCTGTAGCTTGTAGCACTTAAAGTTTGGAGCATGCTTTATAATTTCCTTTTGAAGGAGAAGATGAGACATTAGTTTCTTTTGGCAAAGTTTGTCCCCAGCTCATGTGCGATGCATAGAATAATGAAGAGTAACTTGGGTGGAGTGTTTAAAAAAAAAAAAAACAACAACAAAAAACAAACAGGATGTAAGGAGGCTGAGATGGAGGCAATAAGTATGTAAAAACTGAGTTCTGGAGAAGTTTTTGCTTCCATGTCAAGTCTGAACTGCAATGTCAATTTCTGGGGAGAAATCTGACATTGATGGAAAAAAATGAGTGGAATAAGGTGTAGAAGGGACAGACTGGGTAGGGGAACAGCAGTAGTGACTGAGTGTCAATAATGGCACAGGGATGGTCTGAATGTTTAAAAAAAAAAAAAAGCTGGAAGTGTGCTTGTGGGAAGGAGACAAAGATGACTTTTTGTCAAGCAGTTGGGTGTATAACAGGATGACAAAGCCCAAGATATAGTTGGAGAAAATGATGCTTTCAGCTAAACCGGCTGAAGTCAAATAAAACCATTGGAAGAGCAGGGAACTGTTACTACTGCTACTACTGTCACCGGTGGCAGATACTTGTAGTTAATTTGGCAGTTGGCACAACTTCAGGCAGCATGGACATGACATTTGCAAGCCATTTAAGATGGTAATGAGGAATCTGCCTTAGTTATTTATACCTTTCAGCACCTGCAGTGCTTCACAGACAGAATTTCAGTGTTTTGGATACTGATTCTGAATCTCAGCTTGAATTGTGTTTTTTTTGGGGGGGGGGTATGCATTCTTCAGGTTACTTCATCTGTCTGTCATGTAAAACTTAAACTACTTGTTGCACTGCTTTTAATGCACTTCATGGTTATAACATGTAGCTAGTAAACATCTTGTTTTGTCTCACATGAGATATGTTACTTTAGTATGAAAGATTAGATCTCTCAGACCCCTTATTTGTTGAGGAATACTGCTTTCTTGCTTTGTAATAGTGCTGTTAGTGTATCTAATCTGACACCTGTGGTCTCTTCTGGATGAGAACCGTGCAGCAAACATTGCTTGCTGGGGAGACCAGTTTCTCCTGCTGTATGGAGCCACCACATTGATGTCAGGACACGGAACAGAGGTGTCAGTGAGCAGGACTCTGTCCTACTGCCCTCACTGAAGGCAGTAGATATAGCACTGAGCTCTTAGGAAAAGTTCCTGCCTCTTTGGTGGCAAGTGGCTTGTGAAGCAGTTGGGTGAAATGATGCCATCTGTTCAAAGTGTCCAAGCAGGCTTCCTGTTGATGCTGTAGTCACTTGCCTTGAGCACTGCACTGGGCTTTGTAGCAAGGATCTGGTAGCAAGGGGGCTGTGGGGGTGCCTCTGAGCAGAGCCCAGCAGCTGCCCCACGCCAGGCACGGGCTCCAAAGGGACCCAACGCTGTGCAGAGCCAAGCTGTGAGTGATGCTGGGGAGAGCATGGGGAGGGGAGCAGCCCCAGTTCCCTGCTCCCATGAGCTCCTCGGTGGGAGGAGGTAGAGGAGGATGGATGCAGGGGGGAAGGTGGTTTTAGTTTGCTTTTAGCTTCTTGTTGCTCTCATCTGTTATCAGCAATATATCACATTAATTTACCTATGTTGAATCTGTTTTGCCTGTGGCGGTAACTAGTGGTGATCTCCCTGTTCCTATCTTGACACTTGAGCCCTTTTCCATTGTATTTTTTCATCTTGCTCTTTTGAGGAGGGGGAGTGAGAAAGGTGGTTGTAGTGGAGGTTAGCTGCCTATCAGAGTGAAGCTACCACAAATGGAAGTGACTAACCCCATCTTACCTTACTAATTTTTAGCCACAATTTTTCTTGGTCCAGGGCATCTCTAACTGTAGTTTGTCTATGTTCCTGTAATTCTCTGCATAACACTAACAGATATCTATTACTTTTAGCCAACTACAATGATTTATACCAATGGTCGGTGGAATCCTTCTCAGACTTCTGGGCGGAATTCTGGAAGTACAGTAACATCGTGTGTTCTCGCCTGTACGATGAGGTGAGTTGCTGTTACTGTAACCCATCAAGTATAACACAAAAGGGTGGTTAGCTCATCTTACAGTTCATCTTCTGAACTGTTGCTTGAATTTACTGAATGAACGCTTTTGCTGGAAATACGAAAAATCCATTGAGTGTGTAGCCCTGAACTTCCTTGTGCAGTAGAATGTCTTGTTGCTGATAAATTTTACTACAGTGAAATCCTGAATTTTAATAAAACTTCACAACAATTCCCACACAACTTTACTGTAGTTTCCTTGTTCATGTGCCTTCAAATACCATAGAAGTCCTGGCTGATTGAGGAGTCTACCACTATACTGCCTTCAGCTTTAGGATTATGCTGATAGCATATCAGCATAATGCTGATATGCACCCAAGCTCACGCATGTATTCCCTGAGTCAGCTTACCTGTAACACACCTGTACCCCACCAGTTTTGCGAAACTGGTTCTGCAGTCAGATGTTGGCTTGAAATATCTCTGAGGGAATAGTAGTGGTTGAACACAGTCACAGATGGAATACCAGACCTTGCCACAGTCTTGCTGTGAGACAAAAGTGACTTCCTCCTGCAAATGGAAGATGAAGCTGGAATCCTGGTACAGTCCTTGCATAGGATATCAACAGCCTGCAGTTCATCTGAGGAAGGCAAAAGGATTTACTCATCTCTTCAAAAGCTTGATGCAGAAGAACCTCCCTGGACTTGGTCGAGAAGGGACTGGACTTGGTTCTTAAGCCCTGGAGGCTATCTGTTCTGAAAACGTGGAGTGCTAGCAGTTCTACAGAGGAAACTGGTAAGATTCTTTGCCTCTTCCTGTCATGCAAGCTTTTGTCCTGCATGATGTGATAGACTAGGTAGTTCTTCTCAGAACTGCATGTTCAGGTGTCTTCATGTAATCTGGTCCTTAGAGTGAATTTGGCAAGAATCTAAAAATTAGTGGTGTTTGAAGTGTAGCCTAAAGATGGTAAGCATTCTCCTAGTCCTTTTAGTGACTTTTCTGTAAACAGTAGTTCAAAATCTAGCCAGGCTGCATTTGAGATGCTTTCTTGCCCCATCTTCCTTCAATCCATATTCTGTGCTGTTAGCAAGGCTATTTTTTTCTTCTACAGATTTGGACGTGACTGTAAATTATCCAGAGCAAGCAGTAGCTCGGAGGAACTATTTTTCTGCCTTTGTACTGAGCAAACTAAACAGTAATGCTTATTCGCTTGCCTTACAGGATTGGCATTTCTGGAAGTCTGGCCCTCCAGACACCACCAATGGCTGACAAACTGGAATGGAAAGTGGAACAGATGGTAGTAGCTGAAAAGTGAATGTTTCCTAAGAATGAGAAGCAAGAAGACTGATGCCCAGTAATGCTTTAACTAGATTATTTGTGGAATTGCACACACAGTGGCCTGGAAGATCATAAGAAGGGCCTTGCTGTGGTGTGGAATCTTGAAACAGGGAGAGGCGAAGTCGTCATAGACCGGCACTACAGACAAATGCACTTGGCTCAATGTACATGGAACTTAGTGAATGTCTGTGCATTTCCTTCATTATGAGCATAGAAGACTCTGCTTCAAGGCTCAAAGCTAGAGTCAGACCTTGAAGCGACTTGCTGTTAATCCTGGCTATTGATCCATTTCTGGTGGATATCAGAAGGAAATGCTGGTCACAGTAACTGAGCTGTCCTGTGGTAGCAAAAAGCTGAGAAGTGTAATTAGTTGTACTACTTGATCCCTGCTGCTCAGTGGAAGTTAGCATTTTTCTTTGAGGAGAATAAAGGTTTTTTATGAATCAAAATTGATTCTTCTTAGCAGGTGAAACATTCTCTACTTTCACAAGTCATTCTTGGAATAACAGTAAAACTTTGTATATGTAATACAGGCAGCCAGTGTCTTATTTAAACTTGGTAAAGGTGTTAATTTCCATGTCACCTTTGAAAACAAAGGTACTTGTACCAAACAAAGCCATCCTGGCATGACAGCACTGGCATTATGTCAAGTTGCAAGTAGCTGTTGATTTTAAGTGAGAAATAGTCTAAACTTGCATGTTTTTATCCCTGTGAGAAGCACTTGCCAGCTATCATTCCTGTGGAGGGGCTGTGGTGAGCATTCTAATCATATCTGCTCTGAAGCTTTCATGAGATACGCTGTTTCGCTCTTCAGGTCATACAGAGCATGGCATGTACCACAGTAGAAGGCAAGGATTGTTTTTTGTGGTGATGTTCAACTTTATTCTCAGAGGTGTAGCCTATGTTTAGGGTAAACATAATCTATGGTATGATAAAGTACAGTAATAGCCCAACAAGCAAACCACTTCTGGGAGGGAGAATGCAGTAGAGGCGTTGGCAGAGGATATTGCTAATACAGTATTTGCTCTGGAGGTCAGGGAAGTAGTCCCTGAATAGCTGCTGCGAAGAGCAGTTGTGGAGCAGCACCTGGTGTCAGGTATCAGCTGTGTTCCTGTGCTGCTGTGAGTAGGAGTAAAACCTTACTCATTAAATGCAAACAGTAGTTGACAATACTGCAGAATGCAATCCTTCCCTTTCCACAGACTCACTGAGCATTTATGCTGGGACTGTATGAAGTCTGAATGAAAGGCTTGTTGCAGAGTTTTAGGGGTTTTATACCCTTGCTAGAACTAGGAATGATCTTCTGCAGAGGAGACAGTTTGTTACTTGCTGATAACCCCTAAGGGAACCATCAGGTTGTTCATGTAACAGTATCACTACAACAGAGACTGGGTTTAACTAGGATTTGTAGGCATTATTTCAGTGGGAAATAACAGAGCAAGTCTAGCACCCTGTGCTGGTGGAGCTCTTAGGAGGGCTGTTGAGCTTCAGGAAAACTAATGTTGTGTTAGACCTCTTCTTGGAAACTCTGCTTGAAGTAAGGCAGTCAGTACTGAGTCAGTTTTAAGAGTGCCTTGTAACTATTACACTAATACATGTTGGTATGTAAAAAATATTTCTGTAGTGCGAGTTGGTAAATTTTAGATATCAGAACTCAGCTCTAGCTAATTGCTAAAAGCAAAGAAATCCCCTTAGGCTTCCCTTCTTAGAAAATTCAATTGAAATGATGATGTAGTGTATTGAGCTTTAACTTTGAAAAACTGACTTTAAGATGGCCTCCAATAATACATATACCACATACTTCAATGCACAATTTTTTTTTTTTTGGGGGGGGGAGGAGGGGGAGGCGGTGTTGATGGTAGAGTGGGAAGTACTGAGTTTTATCTGGCTTTCAGAATAACCTTGTACTTGACCTGGAAGAATGCTGTTTCTATAATGCCTGTGCAGTTTGTGTGAGAAAACCTGAGGGCATGAATAGAAGCTTTCAAACATACAATTTGTGAAATAATTTTGCAATGTAAAGATCATAAAATGCATGCATACGCTGCTGGGCAGTATAAATTCTAAATAGTGGGACACTTGGGAAGGGGTTTGAAGACCTTTGTGGATAATGCTTAACCAATCACTGTTACTACAGGTATGTTCTTAACTGTGACTTAATGGATAATTTGAAATTTGAGACTTAGTTATTTCAAGATGGGGGAGTTGTTTCACCTGAATATGTTTTGGGGCCTTCTGTTTATCACATTTTTTTTGTGCCTTTTTCCTAAATGGGAAATTACTTTTAACATGGGGTTACTGGGTTGCGGGACCATCTTATTAGAAAATGGCAAATGAGGTATGGTAGAAATGTGTACTCTATTTGTAGAGACTAGTAGAGCTTTTGTGCTCTGAATGAAGCTGTGTGGTATTGAAATGCTTATTGCAACTTTATCTTACATGTAAATATATATATAGAGAATTAGAATAAAAAGCTCTAACTTCTTCAGCTATATTTGACTGTACAGTCCACATATCCAGACTTGGATCAGTTACCACTGTCAATGTTGCTAATGTTGGGCTCTGTACCAAGTAACTCGTGATGGGGGAGACAGGGCACTCAGTATTCTTATGCTTTGGCTTCTATAAGAGGGAGGCTGCAGCGTGCTGTAGCTCAGTCACTGCTCTGTGGGGTCTCCACACAGGACCCCAGCGTGCCCTGTGGTGTGCACATCTTGCTATAGATGTAGTATTTTGGCTTGCTTGTGTATTTAAGGCTGGTGTGAAGGTAGAGCTGTCAGTGAGGAACTCTTCCAGCCTTGTTCTAACAATGTCTTTGCTTGACAAATCAGTCGTATTTCTAGGCCTGTATTAATAGATCTGGTGTCTGCTTGCTATCTGCAAACTGGGAGGAATTGTCCTTGCTTGGAATTAATTAGCATATATCTGTAGAAATGATACTAGCTTTTTGCATCAATGTATTATGTTTTTTCTTCAGGTGGTTGATACGTCCAAAAGCATTGCAGATGTCCCAGAATGGTTTAAAGGTAGCCGTCTGAACTATGCAGAAAATCTTCTGAAGCACAAAGACAATGACAAGATTGCACTGTATGCAGCAAGTGAGTAAGAATTCACGGCTTTCTTTTTTTTTTTTTATAGTTCATAGGTGCTGGCCTTTAAAACAACATGTGTTTTTATAAACCTTGAAATAAACTGGCCTGGGTGAGGAGAAAAGAAGAAAATAAAGGTATCATCTCTGCAGAATGAGTGATACAGCTCCTCAAAAAAAAAAAAACAAAAAAAAAACAGGAAAATAAGGTCCAGGAACGTAGATAGTTCTGAAAAGTCCTTGGCAAAGCAAATGAAATTTTCTTCTGAGAATGTGCTTAACTGTCTTAAGGTAGTAAAGATGATGCTGTGTTTAACATCACTCAGTATTTGAGCTATTATTTTGTGTTTGTCATAAACACTTGCCTAACGTGCCTTTGGGAGGATTTTGGCACTGCTTGATACAGTCCTTCCCACCCTCTTCCTATGCCTTTTATCTTAAAAATACTAAGGAGTACATGTGACACAGGTAGGAATTCCCTGTAGTTGTGACAGTGCAGGGAGGAAGGAAAGGACAGTTACTTGCACGGGAGAGCTGGAATTTCACTTTTCTGGAGCTCTGAAGTTCAGTCTTACTTGGTTTTGTTGTTATTCTGGAGAAGGTGTAAGTCACTAAAATCCAGGTGTCCTCATAATGAAGACTGTAATTCTTAAGACCCTTCCATAAATCTGCTAACTTTGGTAACTTAAAACATATATATATACGTATATTCTAATATGTTAGATGGGATTAGCCTCTGTGCGGGTTTATCTGAGCATTGCCCTACAGACTTGTATTTTGAGCTTCCCTTTTGCTGGGCCTAATCCTTGTAATAGTGACCAAGAGGTGATTCTTTGTAATAGCTTAACAATAAACAAAACAGCCTCATAGCTTATTAGCAGAACAAGCTATACAAAAACATGGATGGATTGAGCGGGTATTAAGTCTTAGCTTCTGAGGTATGGAGATCAGTTGTTGAATTACATGTGTATTCCTGTTGTTCTGACTGTTTTTAACAGCTACATAAGACAGCAGAGCTGTATTCTGTATTTTAGCACTGAAAGAAAAACTTATCAGTTGTTTTACTATTTAGAGATATTGAAAGAAACCTCTCTGATCATATATATATATATATATACACACACAGAACAACTCCAAATCAGAGAGAATAGGAAAATCTATGACCTGATTTTGATGTAATAAGAACTTTCTGCTGAAGTCAGATAGAAATGGGGCTTCTAACATGAAGCTGGCTTCGAAGTGATGAGTTTTCAAATTTTGATGTCATTAGAAAAGCTTCTTAAGTATTACTTAATTGGAAAAACCTCAACGTAGTTGTTTAAATACATCTTGTGCAATAGCTGAAAACCAAACACTGATCAGTAACTCAGCTCTAAGGGTATGTAGCTGTAATGGGATTGACTTCTGTTAATGTTAAGTGTGTAATTTGAGGAAAAGTGGAGTTAAATACTTGCAGTTCAAATTATTGAAGGAAATATTAGCAACTTAGTTAATTTTTTGGTTTGATAAGTGATCACATTGTCTCTTGGAGATCTTGTTTCCTGTTAGGAAGTTATGGGTTGTACTGGATGATACCAAAAATAGATAATACCAAACAGAGAAATTCAGCTGATACAGGTGTATACTATGTCAGTGCCTGAGGAGCGAACACACTTCTTTCTCTGCAGGGAACAGGCCTATACCTGCGTCTCTTTTCATGACCTTCTGCTCTATTTAATCTTCTTAGGCTCTCTTAAGTCAGAGTATTTTTCATTAACCAATCACTGCTAGATCAGAGTGGTGTTTAGAGAACCTGTGTCAGGTTCCTGAAATCACTAGGGGTGATTCTGTGGGAGCTCTGTGGGTGTAATAGGGCATGGGAATGGAAGCATAACTTTGCTAAACAATTTCATTTAGTTCAGTCTCTTGTTTGCGACTCCTTTCTCCTGGGGTCTTTAATCACAAAGTGAGATCAGAGTCCTGCGTTCCCCTAGAGCAACAGGAAAGAGAATTTATAGACCTGCCCTGCTCAGCTTATGAAGTACATGTTTTATTAACTTCTGTACTGCTTCCCATCAACACCTGCTGTCTTGCTTCATGTAGATCTAAATTTACATGGGTGGACATATAATGGTAAAAATACTGTTCCCTGATTAATGAAAATAATGACTGGAGCTGTTCTTCAAAGACCTGCTGTACCAGGGCATGCAGTGCATTTTTGTGGCTACATTCTTGACATGTTTTCATGAGAAATACTGGATACTGGAAATAGGATGGGCCCAATGATTTGCGTGGTTTTGCAGTCAAGTTGAAGAAGTACAGAGCCTCTAAGATGACAAACTTTGTCTTCCATAACATTTGTTCTGTTCATTTTGTTTCATGAATGATTTATTAACATCTTATGTAACATCTGACATTCAGCACAAAAATGAAAATACCCTGCAGATCTCTGAGGTGCATGGAGTCCAGTTCAGTTTATTTGGTCTGTGTTTGCCAGCATACCACAAATTTTTAAAAAATAAAAAAATAAAAAATACTGAAAGTCATAAGTTTTCCTTCCAGAATTAGCTACTTGTACTGACTCTAGGTTGCAGTGTAGAATTTCTGATTGGTTGTTTTAAAAAATCTTGTTTTCTCAGAGGAAGGGAAAGAAGAAATCTTGAAAGTTACTTTTGAAGAACTGAGACAATCCGTAGCTTTGTATGCTGCAGCCATGAGGAAGATGGGAGTAAAAGTGGGAGACAGAGTTGTGGGTAAGTTTGGTGGTTTTTTTTTTTAAAGGAAAGGAGGTAAAATTTTCTTAAAATATACAAATGAGTAGAGTTATAAAAATGTATTTATGAAATACTGCTTCACTGAAACATTCTGAAGAAAAGGCTCTTATCCCTTTTTGGGTTTGTGTGAAGTATGCTTCTAGGGGGAAGGAACCTGGAGTAGCCTGCCTGTTCTCAAGCACTGCAGAGGGACATTAAAAAAACAAACAAAAAAAAAAAACTTAATTTGTGAAGCTCTAAGTGCTCCATGGAAGCAGAAGTGATGGAGACTTTACATCTAGTTGATCTTTGACTCACAAGGTTGGGTAGGTTCACATTGTGGCAATCTTGGAAATTATGGTCCCAGGCTGTTTGTTCTGGTGCCAGCTGGTGATTACTGTCCCTACAGCTCCAGGTAATGTGCAGCACTGTGAACTGCATTTCTTGAGGACTAGACACTGCCTTCTGCCACCAGTGCTTTTGGGAGTAGTGGCTTCCAGCAGAACGGTGGCAGTGAACAGCTGAAGTGCGATAACTTATGTCGTTCCAGTGCTAGGCTTAGCAGTTAGAGCTGTATTATCCTTTCAGTAGTAACTCAGTATTTTTTGGAGTAATTGAAGGGTCTTTGTCCTGTCATAAGACTGTTGTGCAGACTTTTCCAAATAAACAGTTTTTTGTCTTACAAACAGTTTGTACAGTATGCAGTCCGGGCACAGACAGGAGTTACTCAAGTTGGCTTCAGTCCATTCATCCTGAATTGCTGCTTATGATCTTGCAGTTGATCTGTTCCATATCTGTGCTTCTCATACTCTGTAACATATTCTCTGTAATTTTGTCAGTGTGGTGCAAGTCCAAACTGCAGTATCCTTGAAGTTCCCTGACGCCTACCTGGTAGTTGTGCTGATGTGCTCATCCATCTTACTACTGGAACCACATGTTCCTTGAGCAATAATTGGCAGTTATCCTGGGTCTGTGTAAATTTTTATATGGTGCAAACCCGAAGTGATGAAACTGCTTGGTTTGTTTTTCTGCAAGTTACAAACCAGAACTTGAGCCAATGCCTTCAAAGTCAGAAGGGTATGCATTATTATCTTTTACTGCACATGTAAATATGACCCGCAAATGGGGATGTAAAATATACTCAAGAGATCTCATACTACATGTATGTGGTATGAGTGTTCTGCTGAACTGGTAACTGCAGAATTTAATTATCATAACTAGGGGCTTGCCTTTTCTACACAGAATTAGAATCAAATCGTTAATGTAGTATGAACCATCTAGCCAAGTCAGGAAGGTTTGCCTGAATGAAGAGTAAATTGATGCTTTAATTTTGTTTCATTTTCAATTGTAACGCTATCACATTCATACTGATAACTTCTTGAGGAGCAACAGCCTCTGTCTGAAACCAAAAAAATGAATAGGAAGACTTATGCTCCACAAAGTTTGGGTATTTAGAACTTAAATGTGTGGTGTTGCTTACTGTGTTCTCTGCTGTGTACATCAAATGATAAGTGGGTTGCATTTTTTTAAATTTGCCCCAACAATGTTGGCAAAACAGTATCTAATCATTCGTAGAACTAGAAACCTGGACATCATGAAACCAGTCAGTCATGTTTTTGTTGACCACTTTTAATGTTTTCTGTAAACACAGTCTGTCTTCATGGAGCACTGAATGTGTTAATGTGTTCCTTTTTTTTTGTGACTTTTGCAAAGAAGTTACTCAGGATGTGTAAAAAAGAATACTTTGTTGCAGACTGCTTATGGAGCTTTAATACACTACTCTGTATTGTTTTGTAAATGTATATAAGTTTAAAAAAAAAAGTTACGAGAGTTCTCAAAACAGTTGTTCTGTGCATGTTGCTGGTTATGCTAACACAACAGATTAAGTCTCATGTGTAAGTGACAAGAAGCAGGCTATGTACCAGTTTCAATTACTATAACATGGTGATATACTCGGAAAGTAGTGGAGCAATGCAGGAAAGTAACTACTGGTTTTGTCGGAGATCTTTATCTCTGGAAGATAGTACAGTGGGGCTGCTGGATAGTGGGGCTGCTGGATAGTGGGGCTGCTGGATAGTGGGGCTGCTGGATAGTGGGGCTGCTGGATAGTGGGGCTGCTGGATAGTGGGGCTGCTGGATAGTGGGGCTGCTGGATAGTGGGGCTGCTGGATAGTGGGGCTGCTGGATAGTGGGGCTGCTGGATAGTGGGGCTGCTGGATAGTGGGGCTGCTGGATAGTGGGGCTGCTGGATAGTGGGGCTGCTGGATAGTGGGGCTGCTGGATAGTGGGGCTGCTGGATAGTGGGGCTGCTGGATAGTGGGGCTGCTGGATAGTGGGGCTGCTGGATAGTGGGGCTGCTGGATAGTGGGGCTGCTGGATAGTGGGGCTGCTGGATAGTGGGGCTGCTGGATAGTGGGGCTGCTGGATAGTGGGGCTGCTGGATAGTGGGGCTGCTGGATAGTGGGGCTGCTGGATAGTGGGGCTGCTGGATAGTGGGGCTGCTGGATAGTGGGGCTGCTGGATAGTGGGGCTGCTGGATAGTGGGGCTGCTGGATAGTGGGGCTGCTGGATAGTGGGGCTGCTGGATAGTGGGGCTGCTGGATAGTGGGGCTGCTGGATAGTGGGGCTGCTGGATAGTGGGGCTGCTGGATAGTGGGGCTGCTGGATAGTGGGGCTGCTGGATAGTGGGGCTGCTGGATAGTGGGGCTGCTGGATAGTGGGGCTGCTGGATAGTGGGGCTGCTGGATAGTGGGGCTGCTGGATAGTGGGGCTGCTGGATAGTGGGGCTGCTGGATAGTGGGGCTGCTGGATAGTGGGGCTGCTGGATAGTGGGGCTGCTGGATAGTGGGGCTGCTGGATAGTGGGGCTGCTGGATAGTGGGGCTGCTGGATAGTGGGGCTGCTGGATAGTGGGGCTGCTGGATAGTGGGGCTGCTGGATAGTGGGGCTGCTGGATAGTGGGGCTGCTGGATAGTGGGGCTGCTGGATAGTGGGGCTGCTGGATAGTGGGGCTGCTGGATAGTGGGGCTGCTGGATAGTGGGGCTGCTGGATAGTGGGGCTGCTGGATAGTGGGGCTGCTGGATAGTGGGGCTGCTGGATAGTGGGGCTGCTGGATAGTGGGGCTGCTGGATAGTGGGGCTGCTGGATAGTGGGGCTGCTGGATAGTGGGGCTGCTGGATAGTGGGGCTGCTGGATAGTGGGGCTGCTGGATAGTGGGGCTGCTGGATAGTGGGGCTGCTGGATAGTGGGGCTGCTGGATAGTGGGGCTGCTGGATAGTGGGGCTGCTGGATAGTGGGGCTGCTGGATAGTGGGGCTGCTGGATAGTGGGGCTGCTGGATAGTGGGGCTGCTGGATAGTGGGGCTGCTGGATAGTGGGGCTGCTGGATAGTGGGGCTGCTGGATAGTGGGGCTGCTGGATAGTGGGGCTGCTGGATAGTGGGGCTGCTGGATAGTGGGGCTGCTGGATAGTGGGGCTGCTGGATAGTGGGGCTGCTGGATAGTGGGGCTGCTGGATAGTGGGGCTGCTGGATAGTGGGGCTGCTGGATAGTGGGGCTGCTGGATAGTGGGGCTGCTGGATAGTGGGGCTGCTGGATAGTGGGGCTGCTGGATAGTGGGGCTGCTGGATAGTGGGGCTGCTGGATAGTGGGGCTGCTGGATAGTGGGGCTGCTGGATAGTGGGGCTGCTGGATAGTGGGGCTGCTGGATAGTGGGGCTGCTGGATAGTGGGGCTGCTGGATAGTGGGGCTGCTGGATAGTGGGGCTGCTGGATAGTGGGGCTGCTGGATAGTGGGGCTGCTGGATAGTGGGGCTGCTGGATAGTGGGGCTGCTGGATAGTGGGGCTGCTGGATAGTGGGGCTGCTGGATAGTGGGGCTGCTGGATAGTGGGGCTGCTGGATAGTGGGGCTGCTGGATAGTGGGGCTGCTGGATAGTGGGGCTGCTGGATAGTGGGGCTGCTGGATAGTGGGGCTGCTGGATAGTGGGGCTGCTGGATAGTGGGGCTGCTGGATAGTGGGGCTGCTGGATAGTGGGGCTGCTGGATAGTGGGGCTGCTGGATAGTGGGGCTGCTGGATAGTGGGGCTGCTGGATAGTGGGGCTGCTGGATAGTGGGGCTGCTGGATAGTGGGGCTGCTGGATAGTGGGGCTGCTGGATAGTGGGGCTGCTGGATAGTGGGGCTGCTGGATAGTGGGGCTGCTGGATAGTGGGGCTGCTGGATAGTGGGGCTGCTGGATAGTGGGGCTGCTGGATAGTGGGGCTGCTGGATAGTGGGGCTGCTGGATAGTGGGGCTGCTGGATAGTGGGGCTGCTGGATAGTGGGGCTGCTGGATAGTGGGGCTGCTGGATAGTGGGGCTGCTGGATAGTGGGGCTGCTGGATAGTGGGGCTGCTGGATAGTGGGGCTGCTGGATAGTGGGGCTGCTGGATAGTGGGGCTGCTGGATAGTGGGGCTGCTGGATAGTGGGGCTGCTGGATAGTGGGGCTGCTGGATAGTGGGGCTGCTGGATAGTGGGGCTGCTGGATAGTGGGGCTGCTGGATAGTGGGGCTGCTGGATAGTGGGGCTGCTGGATAGTGGGGCTGCTGGATAGTGGGGCTGCTGGATAGTGGGGCTGCTGGATAGTGGGGCTGCTGGATAGTGGGGCTGCTGGATAGTGGGGCTGCTGGATAGTGGGGCTGCTGGATAGTGGGGCTGCTGGATAGTGGGGCTGCTGGATAGTGGGGCTGCTGGATAGTGGGGCTGCTGGATAGTGGGGCTGCTGGATAGTGGGGCTGCTGGATAGTGGGGCTGCTGGATAGTGGGGCTGCTGGATAGTGGGGCTGCTGGATAGTGGGGCTGCTGGATAGTGGGGCTGCTGGATAGTGGGGCTGCTGGATAGTGGGGCTGCTGGATAGTGGGGCTGCTGGATAGTGGGGCTGCTGGATAGTGGGGCTGCTGGATAGTGGGGCTGCTGGATAGTGGGGCTGCTGGATAGTGGGGCTGCTGGATAGTGGGGCTGCTGGATAGTGGGGCTGCTGGATAGTGGGGCTGCTGGATAGTGGGGCTGCTGGATAGTGGGGCTGCTGGATAGTGGGGCTGCTGGATAGTGGGGCTGCTGGATAGTGGGGCTGCTGGATAGTGGGGCTGCTGGATAGTGGGGCTGCTGGATAGTGGGGCTGCTGGATAGTGGGGCTGCTGGATAGTGGGGCTGCTGGATAGTGGGGCTGCTGGATAGTGGGGCTGCTGGATAGTGGGGCTGCTGGATAGTGGGGCTGCTGGATAGTGGGGCTGCTGGATAGTGGGGCTGCTGGATAGTGGGGCTGCTGGATAGTGGGGCTGCTGGATAGTGGGGCTGCTGGATAGTGGGGCTGCTGGATAGTGGGGCTGCTGGATAGTGGGGCTGCTGGATAGTGGGGCTGCTGGATAGTGGGGCTGCTGGATAGTGGGGCTGCTGGATAGTGGGGCTGCTGGATAGTGGGGCTGCTGGATAGTGGGGCTGCTGGATAGTGGGGCTGCTGGATAGTGGGGCTGCTGGATAGTGGGGCTGCTGGATAGTGGGGCTGCTGGATAGTGGGGCTGCTGGATAGTGGGGCTGCTGGATAGTGGGGCTGCTGGATAGTGGGGCTGCTGGATAGTGGGGCTGCTGGATAGTGGGGCTGCTGGATAGTGGGGCTGCTGGATAGTGGGGCTGCTGGATAGTGGGGCTGCTGGATAGTGGGGCTGCTGGATAGTGGGGCTGCTGGATAGTGGGGCTGCTGGATAGTGGGGCTGCTGGATAGTGGGGCTGCTGGATAGTGGGGCTGCTGGATAGTGGGGCTGCTGGATAGTGGGGCTGCTGGATAGTGGGGCTGCTGGATAGTGGGGCTGCTGGATAGTGGGGCTGCTGGATAGTGGGGCTGCTGGATAGTGGGGCTGCTGGATAGTGGGGCTGCTGGATAGTGGGGCTGCTGGATAGTGGGGCTGCTGGATAGTGGGGCTGCTGGATAGTGGGGCTGCTGGATAGTGGGGCTGCTGGATAGTGGGGCTGCTGGATAGTGGGGCTGCTGGATAGTGGGGCTGCTGGATAGTGGGGCTGCTGGATAGTGGGGCTGCTGGATAGTGGGGCTGCTGGATAGTGGGGCTGCTGGATAGTGGGGCTGCTGGATAGTGGGGCTGCTGGATAGTGGGGCTGCTGGATAGTGGGGCTGCTGGATAGTGGGGCTGCTGGATAGTGGGGCTGCTGGATAGTGGGGCTGCTGGATAGTGGGGCTGCTGGATAGTGGGGCTGCTGGATAGTGGGGCTGCTGGATAGTGGGGCTGCTGGATAGTGGGGCTGCTGGATAGTGGGGCTGCTGGATAGTGGGGCTGCTGGATAGTGGGGCTGCTGGATAGTGGGGCTGCTGGATAGTGGGGCTGCTGGATAGTGGGGCTGCTGGATAGTGGGGCTGCTGGATAGTGGGGCTGCTGGATAGTGGGGCTGCTGGATAGTGGGGCTGCTGGATAGTGGGGCTGCTGGATAGTGGGGCTGCTGGATAGTGGGGCTGCTGGATAGTGGGGCTGCTGGATAGTGGGGCTGCTGGATAGTGGGGCTGCTGGATAGTGGGGCTGCTGGATAGTGGGGCTGCTGGATAGTGGGGCTGCTGGATAGTGGGGCTGCTGGATAGTGGGGCTGCTGGATAGTGGGGCTGCTGGATAGTGGGGCTGCTGGATAGTGGGGCTGCTGGATAGTGGGGCTGCTGGATAGTGGGGCTGCTGGATAGTGGGGCTGCTGGATAGTGGGGCTGCTGGATAGTGGGGCTGCTGGATAGTGGGGCTGCTGGATAGTGGGGCTGCTGGATAGTGGGGCTGCTGGATAGTGGGGCTGCTGGATAGTGGGGCTGCTGGATAGTGGGGCTGCTGGATAGTGGGGCTGCTGGATAGTGGGGCTGCTGGATAGTGGGGCTGCTGGATAGTGGGGCTGCTGGATAGTGGGGCTGCTGGATAGTGGGGCTGCTGGATAGTGGGGCTGCTGGATAGTGGGGCTGCTGGATAGTGGGGCTGCTGGATAGTGGGGCTGCTGGATAGTGGGGCTGCTGGATAGTGGGGCTGCTGGATAGTGGGGCTGCTGGATAGTGGGGCTGCTGGATAGTGGGGCTGCTGGATAGTGGGGCTGCTGGATAGTGGGGCTGCTGGATAGTGGGGCTGCTGGATAGTGGGGCTGCTGGATAGTGGGGCTGCTGGATAGTGGGGCTGCTGGATAGTGGGGCTGCTGGATAGTGGGGCTGCTGGATAGTGGGGCTGCTGGATAGTGGGGCTGCTGGATAGTGGGGCTGCTGGATAGTGGGGCTGCTGGATAGTGGGGCTGCTGGATAGTGGGGCTGCTGGATAGTGGGGCTGCTGGATAGTGGGGCTGCTGGATAGTGGGGCTGCTGGATAGTGGGGCTGCTGGATAGTGGGGCTGCTGGATAGTGGGGCTGCTGGATAGTGGGGCTGCTGGATAGTGGGGCTGCTGGATAGTGGGGCTGCTGGATAGTGGGGCTGCTGGATAGTGGGGCTGCTGGATAGTGGGGCTGCTGGATAGTGGGGCTGCTGGATAGTGGGGCTGCTGGATAGTGGGGCTGCTGGATAGTGGGGCTGCTGGATAGTGGGGCTGCTGGATAGTGGGGCTGCTGGATAGTGGGGCTGCTGGATAGTGGGGCTGCTGGATAGTGGGGCTGCTGGATAGTGGGGCTGCTGGATAGTGGGGCTGCTGGATAGTGGGGCTGCTGGATAGTGGGGCTGCTGGATAGTGGGGCTGCTGGATAGTGGGGCTGCTGGATAGTGGGGCTGCTGGATAGTGGGGCTGCTGGATAGTGGGGCTGCTGGATAGTGGGGCTGCTGGATAGTGGGGCTGCTGGATAGTGGGGCTGCTGGATAGTGGGGCTGCTGGATAGTGGGGCTGCTGGATAGTGGGGCTGCTGGATAGTGGGGCTGCTGGATAGTGGGGCTGCTGGATAGTGGGGCTGCTGGATAGTGGGGCTGCTGGATAGTGGGGCTGCTGGATAGTGGGGCTGCTGGATAGTGGGGCTGCTGGATAGTGGGGCTGCTGGATAGTGGGGCTGCTGGATAGTGGGGCTGCTGGATAGTGGGGCTGCTGGATAGTGGGGCTGCTGGATAGTGGGGCTGCTGGATAGTGGGGCTGCTGGATAGTGGGGCTGCTGGATAGTGGGGCTGCTGGATAGTGGGGCTGCTGGATAGTGGGGCTGCTGGATAGTGGGGCTGCTGGATAGTGGGGCTGCTGGATAGTGGGGCTGCTGGATAGTGGGGCTGCTGGATAGTGGGGCTGCTGGATAGTGGGGCTGCTGGATAGTGGGGCTGCTGGATAGTGGGGCTGCTGGATAGTGGGGCTGCTGGATAGTGGGGCTGCTGGATAGTGGGGCTGCTGGATAGTGGGGCTGCTGGATAGTGGGGCTGCTGGATAGTGGGGCTGCTGGATAGTGGGGCTGCTGGATAGTGGGGCTGCTGGATAGTGGGGCTGCTGGATAGTGGGGCTGCTGGATAGTGGGGCTGCTGGATAGTGGGGCTGCTGGATAGTGGGGCTGCTGGATAGTGGGGCTGCTGGATAGTGGGGCTGCTGGATAGTGGGGCTGCTGGATAGTGGGGCTGCTGGATAGTGGGGCTGCTGGATAGTGGGGCTGCTGGATAGTGGGGCTGCTGGATAGTGGGGCTGCTGGATAGTGGGGCTGCTGGATAGTGGGGCTGCTGGATAGTGGGGCTGCTGGATAGTGGGGCTGCTGGATAGTGGGGCTGCTGGATAGTGGGGCTGCTGGATAGTGGGGCTGCTGGATAGTGGGGCTGCTGGATAGTGGGGCTGCTGGATAGTGGGGCTGCTGGATAGTGGGGCTGCTGGATAGTGGGGCTGCTGGATAGTGGGGCTGCTGGATAGTGGGGCTGCTGGATAGTGGGGCTGCTGGATAGTGGGGCTGCTGGATAGTGGGGCTGCTGGATAGTGGGGCTGCTGGATAGTGGGGCTGCTGGATAGTGGGGCTGCTGGATAGTGGGGCTGCTGGATAGTGGGGCTGCTGGATAGTGGGGCTGCTGGATAGTGGGGCTGCTGGATAGTGGGGCTGCTGGATAGTGGGGCTGCTGGATAGTGGGGCTGCTGGATAGTGGGGCTGCTGGATAGTGGGGCTGCTGGATAGTGGGGCTGCTGGATAGTGGGGCTGCTGGATAGTGGGGCTGCTGGATAGTGGGGCTGCTGGATAGTGGGGCTGCTGGATAGTGGGGCTGCTGGATAGTGGGGCTGCTGGATAGTGGGGCTGCTGGATAGTGGGGCTGCTGGATAGTGGGGCTGCTGGATAGTGGGGCTGCTGGATAGTGGGGCTGCTGGATAGTGGGGCTGCTGGATAGTGGGGCTGCTGGATAGTGGGGCTGCTGGATAGTGGGGCTGCTGGATAGTGGGGCTGCTGGATAGTGGGGCTGCTGGATAGTGGGGCTGCTGGATAGTGGGGCTGCTGGATAGTGGGGCTGCTGGATAGTGGGGCTGCTGGATAGTGGGGCTGCTGGATAGTGGGGCTGCTGGATAGTGGGGCTGCTGGATAGTGGGGCTGCTGGATAGTGGGGCTGCTGGATAGTGGGGCTGCTGGATAGTGGGGCTGCTGGATAGTGGGGCTGCTGGATAGTGGGGCTGCTGGATAGTGGGGCTGCTGGATAGTGGGGCTGCTGGATAGTGGGGCTGCTGGATAGTGGGGCTGCTGGATAGTGGGGCTGCTGGATAGTGGGGCTGCTGGATAGTGGGGCTGCTGGATAGTGGGGCTGCTGGATAGTGGGGCTGCTGGATAGTGGGGCTGCTGGATAGTGGGGCTGCTGGATAGTGGGGCTGCTGGATAGTGGGGCTGCTGGATAGTGGGGCTGCTGGATAGTGGGGCTGCTGGATAGTGGGGCTGCTGGATAGTGGGGCTGCTGGATAGTGGGGCTGCTGGATAGTGGGGCTGCTGGATAGTGGGGCTGCTGGATAGTGGGGCTGCTGGATAGTGGGGCTGCTGGATAGTGGGGCTGCTGGATAGTGGGGCTGCTGGATAGTGGGGCTGCTGGATAGTGGGGCTGCTGGATAGTGGGGCTGCTGGATAGTGGGGCTGCTGGATAGTGGGGCTGCTGGATAGTGGGGCTGCTGGATAGTGGGGCTGCTGGATAGTGGGGCTGCTGGATAGTGGGGCTGCTGGATAGTGGGGCTGCTGGATAGTGGGGCTGCTGGATAGTGGGGCTGCTGGATAGTGGGGCTGCTGGATAGTGGGGCTGCTGGATAGTGGGGCTGCTGGATAGTGGGGCTGCTGGATAGTGGGGCTGCTGGATAGTGGGGCTGCTGGATAGTGGGGCTGCTGGATAGTGGGGCTGCTGGATAGTGGGGCTGCGTATGATCCGATGCATGCCCATTAAATGGGAACATTCATTCTGGGTTAAGGTTAAAGAGTTTTATCTTCATTAGATTGTGTTTGCAAATTAAAGTTCTGTTCACAACCTGATTAACTGCTAGAACTCTTATCAAAACCAGTTAGAAATGCTACATTTAGAAAAGAAGGCAAAAATAATGGTGGTGTTATTTTGTGCTCATTTGGTGAGTAGTTCTTAGAGTATAATATAGAGGAGAAATGTTCTCTGTAGCTGGAGAAGAGAACATGCTATTGAAATGTAGTCAGTGATAACCGTACTAATAATGTCGTCATAACTTTAATAGCTCCTTTTAGTTAATGAGCATTTTTGCTTAGCACAACCGGAGGCTGGCTGATTCTTGAATCTTGTTTGTTTTGGCAGCTAGCTCACCTCTAAATTAAAACTAAATTAACAGACTACCTGCAGGAGGTAGCAGTCCAAATTTCTGTTGACAAATCATCATTAATGTCAGTGCTTCCTTACACATAAAGGTCAGAATTTAACTGCACTTCAGCATCCTGTTCTCACAGGAGAAAATGTGTGTGTGACTCCAGTGGGAACCCTTACGTTCAATGATTTTATGAGCAGGCACAGTCTCTGGCTATCCAGTGACATTTCTGTTGTTAAAACAAACAACAAGCAGCAAACAGATTGAGGGAAAAAAAAATAAAAAAAATTAATTTTATATGAACCATGGGCAATTCTTGTATTTTTTATTTTTTTTAGCTTGCTCTGCCCTCTTAACTCTGACTGGTGAGAGACCCTCCTTGTAATCCCCAGTCCGATCAACCTGTACCAGCTCCCAACACTTGATCTGTTGCACAGTTCCCCTTCCCCTCCCCTGGTGCCCAACACTTCTGACCTTGACAGATTGCATTGCCTTGGGCAGCAGCCCATACCTAGGGAGAGCTTCCCATCTGAAAGAAATCAGGAGATCTTGTATTTTATATAGCAATCCAGCTATGTACACACAGACATTTAAGTTGGGTCTCAACTTCTTTCATAGATCTCTCTCCTATGCCAGAGGATATTGGCAGTCCTTGGAAGAACTGAAGTGTGACATCACAGTGGGAGGTTGAAACTGCTGACTGTTCTCCAAATCCCAGATTGACATGGGGGAGAGATGTTAAGTGTTGGGTGGGAAAGCTTGAATCATACACCTGCTTGTGGTACCAAAGATGAGGCTTTCCAAAGCTTGCCAAAATCTATTGGGACCTAATTTGTTCCAAAGCTCTTAGCAGATGGCAGAAGGAAGGGTGATTCTTCACATAGCTTATAGCAGTGTAATGTGGGGCATGCTTTTACTTCTGAAAAGTCTTCTTTTAAATAGAAGGGAGATATTTTTACTCTTTTTGTTTTAGTTGTGTAATACCTAGTCAGCCTGCCAGGTTCTGATGCCCTTTGTTGCCACTTTTGCTTAAAATCACTTAAAATCTGGAGTTGTTAGAGTTATAAACAAGAGCATTGGCACTGTGTTTTCTTGTGAATTTCTGTTCTTTAACGCCTCTAAGTTTAACTGTACTTAACATATCCCCTAGTTTGTTCAATACAGTTTGTGGTTATATCATACCAGTAATAGTATGTTAAAGTTGGAGGTGGGTGAATGTGGGTGGACAAGCAGCAATGTCAGCACTTTTTTCAGCTTGATTTCTTCCTAATTTTCCATTTCCATTACTAAGGAGATAGCATTTAATAGTAAACATAACTGAAGCAGATGTGTAGTGAAACATCTCTTCTAAAGACATCTAATGCTGTCAGTTATGCTTGAACAGTTGAAGAGACAGATACAATATGTAATCCAAGCTACAGAAGTCCAAATGTGAAGGGCTTGTGGTCTCCCCATAGTCATCTATTTGGCCAATAACAATGACTACAGCAAGAATAAAGTAAAGCTGGGAGTACCTGTGGTTTTAGTCTCCAGGTATGTTGCTTCTGTCATCCTATAACCAGCTTTTACAGCCATTCAATTACAAGTCAGCTGTGAAACAAACTAATCTTCTCCATGTGTTCACACACAAACTCCCAAACAAAATGTCAATGAGTTACATTGTTTAAAGCTGGTATTTTATCTATAGTAACTGCATTAGCCCTGCTTGCTTATGTGGGTTTTAAAGCTAGTTTTGTAAGAAGATTAGCATGTTACTAATAGATAGTGTCAGGCCACAGCAATGCTGTGTAGGGTGGCCATTTTAAAATCCTCCCAGTATGAAATCTTGCATTAACATCAGAAAGGGAAACTTGAAAGTCTGGTCTTTGAATTGTTTCTTAAGTTTGAGAGCTAGATGAATAGTATGAACCATGGAGAAGGTATTTCAGATACAGGTTCATACTTCCATTTGTCTGGATGCATTCTGTCAAGGGTTGAGCTAAATCTTCAATGCAGGGTCAAAGTTTTCTTCATTCAGATAACTAGAAATGGTTGGATGCCTCTGCTTTTGAGTGCATGTTGTGCTTCGAGGCATTAGATGCTTTCAGGGAGTGTCTTCTCAGCACTTTGAGGAAATTAAGACTCTTGACAACATGACTACACCAGGAATTTTTAGACTATAGTTTTCACCTATTTTGAGTACTGTAGTGTAAATGAACATGTAAACTTAATTTCAGCATATGCTAGATCAAATAAGTTGTAACTGACTGCAGATGCTGTCTAGAACAGATCAGGGTCTAAGTGCTTCTTAAAAAAAAATAAAAATAAATGTATACAGTGTTGATAAGATATCACTTGTAGGGCTTAGAGATTTTGTCACAGGTTTTCTCATGAAAGTTTTTTCACTTGTTTTTATGGATCTCATTGTAGAACAACCACACTTTTATTTGTGCTACTTGGTGTTGGGCATTATGACAAGTAAGTGAAAATCCTGAAGAACAGGCTGTATGCCTGCAGTGATCAGATAAAGGTGTAGAAATACAGACTAAGTTGCCTTACGTGCTTCATACCTTTTGGCAGTTTTGGATGATATGCTCAAATGCCACTTCTAAGCCAACTGACAACTGGAAATAATGATTTAATTTTCTGGTTTGCAATAATAAGCAGACTTATGTACTTTCCCTGAGGGCTTTTGAAGGAAGAGTGAAGAGAACTTGCATATTAGAGATGTCGTAAACTCTAGCAAGGTAATCAACCAGTTCTGAAGTTTGGAGAGACATCTTCTAGTTTTCATTGTTGTCTGGCCTGCTGATAACCCTCTCCAAGAAATGCTCATTGGAATTAATTGGCATCAGTTTAAAAAAAAAAAAAAAAAACAGTTATCATCACACATGACCATGGTTTAGGCTGCTTCATATACTTCAAATTATTGCTCTGGGATGGAGGCTTATCTTTAAAAACAAAACAAAACACCAAAAGAAAACAAATTTTGTGGTACTGTACTACTTTTTGTTGTAAACATTGACACTAGGGAAGAAATAGCAAAATAAATGCGCCTTTATGTGCTAGAGGCTTTGCTGCACTTTATGTGCTTAAGAACTTTACTGAACAAAACACCACAAACTATGCAGATCAGGAATAATTTACATCTTAACATGGTATGGGCTTTTTATTCAGTTGTGATTTTTAAAGAAACTGTTGCACATGCATTGTAATACTATTTTTCAAAGTTGCTACTCCCAAAAGCACAGCTGAAATTGTCAAGCTGGTTTAAAAAAAACTATTTCACGGATTTTGAATCATGATAAAGAAAAAATGTATAGTTCTATAATCTTTTTTTCAAAGTTGAAAAAGGATAGATGTTCAAGCTGTGTAGACTAACTGGCAAAAATAAAGCTCAGTATCTTCTTGATAAAGTTAAAACATAACAAACTTCTATTAAGATCTATGATCTTAGTTCCTGTCACTAAAAGTACTTTTGTAAATATCTTTCATAGTGAGTTTTTGTCCCAGTGAGTTTTTGCTGCCTGGTAGATACTGCTGCTGCAGCACCTGCAATTTGCACTGAAGTCCAGGATCTGCCAGCGTGCAACAGTTTTGTAAAATGGCTTAAGCAGCATTTTAAGGCCATTTAAACTTGCTTTCAAACACTGAATTCTAAATAGTTGTCTAAATAATTAGGCCTGTTTAAAGTACTCTGACATTTTTCAGTTGCTTAAAAATAATCATCTGAAATTTCACATCTTTGACCAGTTTTAGGGTAGTTTAAGTGTAAATTTCATTTGCAATTTATTAATTTGTGGGTTGGATTCTGCTAAGATGAGAGTCAATCTCAGTCATGTAGCTGGCTTTCTGGAGAGTTGCTCAAATTGAGCCCACTGAAAGACTAACTAACTTGAATTCCATTTTGTCTGTGCACCTTGATAAAGTGAATTTCAATGTTGAAAACTTGCTGCAAGCTGATGATAAATCTGAAGAGCCATGTTTGTATAGGAATGTTCAAGGGCTTGTCCTACCATGTTCCCTCCTTATCAGCTGAGATGCTGGTTTTGCTCGTTTGTGTTTAAGATTCTGGCAGTGTATACCAGACAGAGTTTAGCCATGGAAAGCTGAATCTCTGCTTTTGAACATAAACAGACTTCAAATGTAAAGCAAAAACTTGAAGAACTGTCTGTTCATACAAAGACTATTGCTTTCAGATGCACTGTGCGTATTGAGTCATATGTTGATTAAAATTAGAATGAAGCCAGGTGTAAAAGTCACCTGATCTGTTTAGAGTGTTCTTTGTCATTTCTGCTAAGGAAGCAATGAAACGTTTATCTTTCTACAGGTGATGTAAATAGCTGAGTACAGAAAATATTGAAGGAATGTGAGAGGCATCTCTGATGTGACCTGGTTGCATAAGAGAACCTTACAAGATCAACAGTTAGCCAAATTTGGTTTATTTTGCGATCCCTGCCTTTCTAAGCATGGCTGAGTATTTATACTGTTTTATTCCAGATGTTTTTCCTAATGGCTACATTTTGATGCGCTGCCCTGCATGTGCTCTTAGTCTCCAAGTAGCCTAGTCAGTCTGACAGTTCCTCTCTTCAGTGTGCCACCCTCTTATCCTGAAAGTCTCATTAATTAAGCAGAAACTTATGTAAATTGGGAGTAAGTCTGTAGTTATAAAATCTGATACAACTTTTTATAAAATTTTTTATAAATGGAATTCTGTATAATTCATTGTGTCACTGGTTAGACTTTGAAGGAGGGCAGTATGGCTGTGACAAACTTGTGGAGTCACAGGATGCTTCAGCATGCAGTTCTTTTTTTTTAATCTGTGTAAACTGGCTATTGTATAGATTTTCTGTTAGCTTTGATAGTTTCTAGTTTTCTTCCATCTTTAACCATTCAAATTCTGCCACAGGTTATTTACCAAACAGCATTCATGCAGTAGAAGCAATGCTGGCTGCTGCAAGTATTGGTGCTATCTGGAGTTCAACATCCCCAGACTTTGGCATTAACGTGAGTAGCCTTGTCGGACATTCCAAAAAAGCTATTGTTGTTATTTTGACAAATGTGGATGGTGACAAGTTAGAGGCAGATGGTTTCTGGTCACTTTAGTGTTACTGCCACCATGTGGCACAGCCAAGCACATCATGTTTTCTTTTTGTAGCTACTGCAAACTGCTGAAAAATCATCACTGAGAATTGAAAGCACGGGTTTTCATTTAAAGTAGTTTCATTATTTTAAGCTAACTCTGTTGGGAGATTTCCAGACAACCTGTAGTCCTGGTGATCTTTGGGATCTTCTTTGATGTGCTTTCAGCACATCATAAGCAATAACATGCAAATTACTTTTAAAATGGAGTGTTGAATCTTTCTACTATCTAAAAGTTAGCATGAAAGCATTGAAGAATATATTGTTTGTGTATTGCAGAACACAGAAAATACCCACGTTTTCAGGTGGTATATATCCATAATCTCGTGTTTTAATCCCAGGAGCTGGTTAAAGGTGTGGAACTGTCTCAGGATTAGCGCTAGAGGGCAGCAGCATTCTGTTGGTTTACAGTTGAAATTGTATCACTGGGAAAGAAAAATGGTTTTAAAAAAATCATTGCAGCATGTAATGATCAATCTGTTCTACAAATATTTTTTGCTTGCTCAGAAAATGACAGTAGGGAGTATCTTCTTTGAAATGTGATTTGATCTCTCATCTGGGGGAAGATTGTTCATTTTGCTTACATTACAGAGCACTGGTATGTTGTGTCCATGTTGATACGCTGTTACTTTCAGTGGCCAGCTTTTTTTGTGATAGTTTTCTTAATGCAACTTGGCTTTAGAGCAGTAGTGTCATCAATATCATTTATTCTCTTTTGGTTTGGCAACGTGTTGACGTGAATTCAAACCCTGAAATCTTGACAGGTCTGTAGAGGTCCTCAGGGATATTGGCTCCCACCCAAAGGAATACATGTAGGTCTTCTTCCTTCTGTGCACTTACATTTGTCCTGCTAATATAAATGAAGATTTTGTTTGTGTTTTGGGAAACACTGGAACACTTTCAACATTTCAAATGTAATTGTGTATATATGTACTTTGTGAATCCTAGAAATGTCACTTTTCAGAGCTGCCTACACACTGCAGGCTCTGAATGCCATATGTCCAAAGGCTCTGCAAGCATTCAGGATGTCTGCTGTCAGGGAACCAGTGAGTTTCCTTCCACACAGAATACCGCCTTTGGCAGCATTTGCTTTGTTTCTCCAGTCCCTGTAATCCATTTAGGTACACTAACAAGAAACTGGTTCTTTTTGGCCTGTGCACAAGAGATTGCTGGATATGTTAGTTTAAAAAGAGGATCTTCTCTTAGAACTATGTGAGAAGCCTTTGGTAAGCCCTCACAAAGTCAATGCAGCTTCATTCATGGGGTCCTGCAAAATTTTTCATACAGGATTTGAGGCCTATCAAATAGAATGAGCCATATCTGATATACCTGAGCTTTTAATGAAAGCAATTCATTGCTGAACCATCTGGTAGGAATAAAGTTCAGTTTAGTAATTACATGTTCCATCTGCTTGTATTCTCTTTGTATCAAATCAAGCTGCCCTGTGGGATTTGATCCTGCCAGTGCGAATGAATCCAACAGGGTATGTTAGCAGGATTAGTAAAACCCTGAGAATTGTAGTCATCTCTGTCTGATTCACACTTCTCTTCAGATTTCATTACTCTGTTAGAGTACCCTTAGTCCTCTCATTGGTCTTCATTTTTAAACAGGCAGCATGGATCTGGGGTGTGTATGCTCTGTGTTCAGCATGAGCATATACACACAGACACTTGGTGTGAACTGGCTGATTAGTCAGTTATTTGAAATATTACAAAGAAATGGGGTGATGACATACCAGAGACAGATGGAAATTTGCTTTCATATTCCCTTAGAGACTAATGTTTTTAGTTAATATACATTTCTGAGTTTGTTGGTTAATACACTAGTGGTTTCTTGAAAACCTGTTCTGTTGCCGAAACTGATTCAGGGCCTATTTTTTTAAAGTAATTGATATAGTTAGGTGTCAATGCATTGTTATGTTTTTTTTTTTTTTAAGGATGTGAACAAGGAAGAGGAAAAGTGTCAATGCTTTTCTGTATTCTGGAAAACATTTTTCTTCAGGCAGTAGGAGAGAAAGTGTGTCCAAGTGATGTTCAGCAGAGACAGTTGCTAATTATATTTAGTTGCACCCCTGTTCCTTACCAGTGGTGGTCAGGGAACTTTCCTGGAGAGGCAACATGGAGAAGTAGTTGTGGCAGGACCTGTGCTTCTGCAGTAGGCTTTCTTGCAAGCCTGACCAGCTTAGTTTGGAAAGGAGTTTAACAGAGGTGTGTTGATTGTGATTTTTTCTTTTTGTCTTGATCTTCTTGGTTTGGTAACAATTTGGCTCCATTCTGGTTGCAAAGTAGAGCACGATGCACAGGACAGATGATAAGGCTGATGGGAAGAATAAGTACATGACATCTATAAAGTCTATTTTTTAGACATATAAAGTCTATTTTTTTGCAGCATGATTTAGGAGACTGCTTAAGCAGTTAGCTGACAATTTTATAGTATTGACTCATCTTGTAGTTCTTAATATTTCAAGTAATGTGTGTAGAAAGGGATGAACATCACCCTATGCTGGGAGCTTTTACTAAAAGGATTTGCTTCTTGCTGTTGAATACAAAAAGATCCATTTCTGGTAAGCTGCTGCGTGCAGTGTACCTGGAAAAAAATAATAAAAGAAAACACCACAAGGGTTTTCTTCTAATGTGATAATAGCTATGGTAAAATCCTGGAAACAGTCTTAGCTGGTGGACACCTAAAAATGTAGCATTTGAATGTTTCCTGCCCCAGGGGTTCTAGAAAAACTGTTAGTTTTTTTGTTGGTGGCATGTTTGTGTTTGATATCTTGTCATTCTGGTAAAAATCAGTGGTACGACTTCCTTTGCTAATGATTGCAGAGCTTCATGTGAAGCGCCACCTTGCTGTATGATAAATGCATCTTCCAGAAGACTTTTTTTCCCTGTTTCCCTGTTTTTCTGTACACTGTCAAAATAGCACTGGGGATAGATTACAAGGGCATATAGAGAGCACCTGTGGGAAGATGAAAATAAAATTTTGGGGGACTTCAAGTAAGGTAAGTGCCTTATTCCTACCCACATCTCACTTAGGTGCTTATTCTCTTTAGATGGGTTTATAAATTTAAATCTCAAGATTAATTTTGAGTTAGATAGCTTTGTAAACTTGATCCCTCAGTGAATGTTCTGTGATCTGTGGTGATCTTGTTACTGGTTGATGGATGGTGGGGGTCACAAAATCCATGGTTACAAACCTGTTGTACCCTGAAGATCTTGGGTGAGTGAAGGACACATGAAAGCAGTCTTTTAACAATTATTTTGCCAATTCTTATCCTTATTCCTTGCTTAAAACAAGACCTGTGTTAAGCCTCCAGTGGATTTTCCTGTTTTAGCAATTCATTTTTAACCTGTTTTTTCTCTGTCCTTAGGGTGTGTTGGACAGATTTTCCCAAATTCAGCCTAAGCTCATCTTCTCTGTTGAAGCTGTTGTGTACAATGGCAAAGAACATAACCACTTGGAAAAGCTCCTGAGTGTGGTAAAAGGTATACCATTCACTACATACCATTAATCTTATACTGTAATTCAGTGCACACTCAAAGCTTGCGCTGTCACTGAAAACAACACCTTTGCTTGTTGCTGTCCCTGTTCCTTTCCAGTATTCCTATGCCCAATTAAAATCGCAGAATTGATACGAGTGAAAAGCATTTTTTTTTTTGCATAATTTTAAGTCTTTTTCTTGCTTAGCAGTATCAATGTATTTAAACTATCAGCATAAATCAGCTGGCAGTGTAAGTGGGGGAACAGGAGAATTGGTGATGCTGTCTTTCTATGCCCATGTGAAGTGCTGCTGAAAACAACTGAAGAGGTGTTACAGCACTAAAGCTTGATGATTTATGCTTTTATTTTTAAAAGGCTGACAATAATGAGGAAATCATATCTTAAGTAACAGAACTTTGAGGTTTTCTTAAACGCTAAAACTATATCCAATACTCAATGCATCAGATTTACCTCTGTTCCTTAGGGCATTACACTATGATCCAATTGGACAGAAAAAACTTTTAAGTTGTATAACTGAATGTAGTATTTTTTTCTTCCTTCCAGGGCTTCCAGATATAAAAAAAGTGGTGGTGATTCCATATGTCTCCTCAAGAGAAACCATAGATATCTCTAAGATTCCTAGCAGGTAATGGGAGACTATCCGAACTAGGGATGGATGCTGATATGTCTTGAAAATTTATGACCTCTTTAGCTTGAAAAAGCTAGGACTTAGCCAGATTTCTTAGCCAGATTTCTTTTAGCCAGATTTCTTGAGATGGGTCCATTAGGAAAGCACAGGTGGTATTTAGCTTCCACAAACCCAGCTGTTGGTGTGACGGTTCTCAAATGAAGGCAAATGTTCCTCAAACGATCTTTCCCTTCCAAATAAAGGAAGCACAGAATGTGTCATGGGATGAGACAGCACAGGAAAAATCAGTTTGGATTTTTTCCATTCTTTCTTTCCCTTAGTTATTCTGATTGTTATTTTCTCTTTAGGAACCATGGCAAGAGTGGCATTTAATTTAGGACCCCAGTCGCCATATTAAAGGTGACTAAGGCTTAAACTGAAGCGTCCTCTGCATGCAGTGGAGATTGGCTAGGCAGCAGTTTCTGCCTCTTCCTATTCCATCTCAAGCTGCTATATCATGGGATACTTTTTACTGGCTTTATCAAGATGGGAGTCAGAGCTGTGTTACCCTTTTCTAGGAAAGAGACATTTTTAGCCTTTTTTGTTGGCTAGAGTGGTGCAGTTGCTAGTTCAAAGTTAAGTGGAAGACCATTCTGCTTCAAGACATAATACTGGATTTAAAACTAAACTAAAGCTTTAATAAGTACTCAGTACAGCAGGGCTGCATTTACAGTGTGAGAAGCAATGTGGAGAATTCTGTTGTCATTGATTACATGAACAGACATTTGTGTAGTTCCTATCCTAAAGCCAAACCTCCACTGACAAACTGGGAATCTGCTTTCATCTGTTAAGGCAGGCAGCTGATGATAGGTGGAGATTTTTAGGCTTGATTTTTTGTTACATCTCAATATGATACTAATGCTTCCTTTTTAGGAGGAAAAGGAAACAAAAAGCAATTCAAACAGAGTAGAATGACTAGGAATGAAAATAATATACATAGTTTGAGTATATAGTTTATTGTAAAAGAGCTACTAGATACAGAGGTTATCTTAAATATGGGCTAGGGTAATGGTTTTTTGTTTTTTTTTTTTTTTTTTAAAAAAAAAACATACTGAAATGTTTCCTTTTCTCCTCTTATGCAGTGTCTTTTTAGAAGATTTCCTTGCTACTGGGAAAGGAGACCAGGCGCCACAGCTGGAGTTTGAACAGCTGCCTTTTAGTCACCCTCTCTTTATCATGTATTCGTCAGGCACAACAGGGGCACCAAAATGCATGGTTCATTCAGCAGGGGTATGTCTTCCCCAGAGCTGTGTTATGTATATATATCTCTGTGCATTATGTTCTTTTTTCCTTTAGCAGCATCTTAAATTGTAATGTACTTTAAGGAAGAATTGATTACTGACAGTTGTTCAGTAACTCACAATGAAACTTCCAATATATACATGTAAGTTACTGGTTGTAAGCAAACACAGATTAATGAGGATATAAAATAATTTTGATTTAGACATCAGTATGGAGACCTTTCAGAGATTTCAGCTATTGGGAGCAAGTGTATGTCACCTAGCTGGTAGAACTGGTCCAGCTATTTCTTCCTAAGTTGTACTGCTCCTTACACAGGCTTCTCTTCAGTTATTCCATACTCCCTATTTTTTTCCTTTGTGTAACAATCTTAATCAGTTCATTTCTATCCATTTTAAGGACTCCTGGGACCTGGGCTCAAGTAGCTGCACTGCTACAGAGCTCTTGTGTAACTGTAGGCAAATTGCTGAGGATTCTTCAGGCCTGAATATTTCTGGATGCTGCAGAAAGAACAGTGGTGATTTGGGACTGGGACCAGGACCAGCAGCCAGGAACTGCTGCTCTCTGAGCTACCTAACCTCTTGGTGCTCATCCTTTATGCACTGATAGCGTGGCTCAAGAGCAGCAGCACCTACTGATTTTTGATGCTCCAGATGCTCACCACTGTATTAGCTGCATGCTAAACCCAGCGATGACAAGCTGACAAGGTTTTTGTCAGCTGCCAGATTATGCCATGTAGTGCTAAACACTGAAGATTTATTCTGAGCATCCTACGAGTCCTATAAGTAAACAAGTCCTATAAATAAGCTTGAGAGAGCATCTTAGGTTGTAGGCTTTCAAACAGCTATATACTTTACCAAAATACATTTATTTTTAAACTAGGTTTGATGGGGGATGGGAGGGGAGCTAAAAGTGACAAAGAAGGGCTGGGTGAAATTGTCACTGCTGTCACTGAAGATAGTAGGGAAAGACCTCTGAGTTGTCCCATAGGATTGTCCAAGGGCTCCTCAGAGAAGGTAATGATCCCAATACCCCATCTGGAATTTTTTTCTTCTTGCATCCCTCCAGTGGTAACTGTGCCTGCTGCTTCCTTAAAGTGCCTGTACACCAATGCGTGGAGCATGGGAAATAAACAGGATGAGCTTGAGATCTGTGTTTGGTCACAGGGCCACGATCTTGTTGCAGTCACAGACGTGGTGGGACAACTCACATGACTGGAACGCAGTCATGGAGGGCTATGTCCTCTTTAGGAAAGACAGGCTGGGGAAACGGGGTGGGTGGGGTGGGGTTGCCCTTTATGTGAGGGAGCAATTAGAGTGTACCCAGCTCCACCTGGTGGAGGGTGATGGACAAGTGAAGAGTTTGTGGGTAAGAATTAAGGGGTGGGCTGGTATGGGGGACACTGTTGTGGAGGTGTACTACAGGTCACCAGATCAGGAGGAGGAGGTCGATGAGGCTTTCTACAAGAAGCTGGTACGAGCTTCACGATCACGGATAGTGGTTCTCATGGGGGACTTCAATTTTCCAGACATCTGTTGGGTAAGCAACTTGTCCATGCACACACAGTCCAAATGGTTCCTACAATGCATTGAGGACAATTTTCTGATGCAGGTGGTGGAGGAGTTGATGAGGTGGGGGGTGCTTCTGGACCTTATTCTTACCAACAGGGGTGGGCTTGTTCGGGATGTGAAGGTTGGGAGCAGCTTGGGATGCAGCGACCATGAGATGGTGGAGTTCAAGATGCAACTTGGTGGAAGAAGTAAGGTTAAAAGTAGGATTGCTACCCTGGACCTTCAGAGAGCCAACTTTGACCTCTTCTGGGACCTGCTTGGGAGTATCTCATGGGCTAGGTTGCTAGAAGGCAAGGGCGCATGTGAGAGCTGGGCTACATTTAAGCAGCACTTCAGGATCCGTGCATCCCTAAGAGTAGGAAATCGGGGAAGGGGGGCAGGAAACCTGCGTGGATGAGCAAGGAGCTCATCGATAAGATCAAAAGGAAGAGGAAGGTTTATGAAATGAGGAAAAAGGGCCTGTCCTCTTGGGAGGAGTATAAAATTGTCAGGGCATGCAGGGATGTGATAAGGAAGGTTAAAGCCCACCTAGAGATGAGACTTGCAAAACAGATAAAAGATAACAAGAAGGGCTTTTTTTTTTTTTTTTAAGAATGTAAACAGTAAAAGGAAGACTAGGGATAATGTGGGTCCCTTGCTGAACGAGGGGGGTGCCCTGGTAACGGGAGATGCCGAGAAGGCGGACATACTGAATGCTTTCTTTCCTTCAGTTGTTGCTTCAAGGACTCCTCCCCCCCCCCCCCAGGACTCCTCGACCCTGGAGGGAGGAGAAAAAGTCTGGGAAGTGGAGATTTCCCCCCTTGTTGACAAGGGAGTGATTCGGGAGCGTCTGAGTGGGCTCAATGCATACAAATCCATGGGTCCCCATGGGATGCATTCATGTGTGCTAAGGGAGTTGGCAGAGGTGATTGCTGAACTGCTCTCTATCATCTTTGAAAGGTCCTGGAGAACAGGAGAGGTGACTGAAGATTGGAGGATAGCCAGTGTCACTCCGGTCTTCAGGAAGGAGGATCCAGGAAACTACAGGCCAGTCAGTCTCACCTCTGTCCCTGGAAAGGTGTTGGAACAGCTTTTTCTGGATGCCATCTCCAAGCAATTGTAAGAGAAGAAGGTTATGAGGAGTAGTCAGCATGGATTGACCAAGGGGAAGTTGTGCTCGACCGACCTCATTGCCTTCTATGATGGCATCATCAGCTGGGTAGATGAGGGGAGAGCAGTGGATGTCACCTACCTTGACTATAGCAAGGCTTTTGATACTGTCTCCAATGAAATCCTGGTAGCAAAGCTGAGAAAGTGTGGGATAGAGGAGTGGACAGTAAGGTGGGTTGAGAACTGGCTGACTGGCCGAGCTCAGAGGGTGGTAATTGGTGATGCAGAGTCTGGCTGGAGACCTGTGACAAGTGGTGTTCCCCAGCGGTTGGTGCTGGGTCCGGTCTTGTTCAACATCTTCATCAACGACCTTGACGAGGGAATAGTGTCTGCCCTCAGCAAGTACACTGATGCCACAAAGCTGGGAGGAGTGGCTGACACGCCAGAAGGCTGTGCTGCCATTCAGTGAGACCCGGACAGGCTGGAGAGATGGGTAGGAAGAAACCAAATGAGGTTTAATAAGAGCAAGTGTAGAGTCCTGCACCTGGGAAGGAATAACAGCATGTATCAGTACAGGCTGGGGGATGACCTGCTGGAGAGGAGCTCTGAGGAGAAGGACCTGGGGGTCCTGGTGGACAACAGGTTGACCATGAGCCAGCTGTGTGCCCTTGTGTCCAAGAGGGCCAATGGGATCCTGGCGTGCATTAAAAGGAGCGCGGCCAGCAGGTCAAGGGAGGTGGTCCTCCCCCTCTACTCTGCCCTAGTCAGGCCTCACCTGGAGTACTGTGTCCTGTTCTGGGCTCCCCAGTACAAGAACGACAGGGATCTCCTGGAAAGAGTCCAGTGGAGGGCCACAAAGAAGATACGGGGCCTGGAGCATCTTCCCTATGGGGAAAAGCTGAGAGACCTGGGTCTGTTCAGCCTGGAGAAAAGAAGACTGAGAGGGGATCTCATCAATGTGTATAAATACCTGAGGTGTGGGAGAGAGAGGGATTTGGCCAACCTCTTTTCAGTGGTTTGCAGGGACAGGACAAGGAGTAATGGTCCCAAGATAGAGCACAGGCAGTTCCGCACCAACATGCGAAAGAATTTCTTCACAGTGAGGGTGATGGAGCACTGGAACAGGCAGCCCAGGGAGGTTGTGGAGTCTCCTTCTCTGGAAATATTTAAGGCCCGTCTGGATGCCTACGTGGGCAGCCTGCTCTAAGGAACCTGCTTTGGCAGGGGAGTTGGACCTGATGATCTTTCAAGGTCCCTTCTAACCCCTTCGATTCTGTGATTTATCTATTTTTACAGACTGAGGGTTACCAGGGCTTTAGGGGGGAATATTTCATGGTCTTTGCATAAAGTTATTGTTAAAGAAAACTGTTTTGGAAGCTGTGGAAAAGTAATAACTAAATGGTTATTTAAAGGAAAGCTTTTCTTGAAAATTTTAATTGAATTTTACTTTTACTACTTTGTGTGGTTATTTCAGAGGCAATGTGCTTGCTTTTATACATGGAATAATTAAGTTAACACCTGCAATTCTTCTGGCAAAGCTAACGAGTTAGTCATAGCATTTGTAAATCCTGAATGTAAAATTTTTAAATGTTGGTAATAGTAGTGTATAGCTAGATGGCAGCATTGTGACAGCTCACTGTATTCAAACACTGGCAGGTGAATTAAGACATGGTTCCAATAAGAAAATCAGATTTACTCTTTTAATTAATGTTTTCTCCCTTTTCTCCCAAAATGTGTGCTGTTTTTATGACTTTTTCATTTCAAATATTTACCTGTAATATATTTTCTTTCTGCATAAATCTTATTACATGTTTATGTGGCTCTTAAGTTCCGCTGTAACTCATTACATAAACACAAAAAGCACTATTTTAAAATCAACCACATTGTGTCACTGCAGTGAAGTGACTTAGAAGTAGTTTATAAACTTATTTATCCTAACAAATTACACTTTAATGATGATTAGAAAAACACTTCAGCTGCATTTCCAACAAAAATGAAAAGGAGATATATTTTACTACAGTTTTGTGAATATTGATGCTGTGAGCAATGAGATTTTCTACATTTCTAGTCACTTCACTATTTACAGGAGATATGTGTAGTTAAGTCTCTTGTTTCCTGAGCGTTAATAGGTAAGGTGATTTGCATAAATAATGTATGATAGCTGCTGCAGCTCATAGTAGCTGTAGGTCCCTCATTCCTCAAAGCTGACTAGATATACCGAACATGGAATCTTCCTGCTATTTACCTGACAAATCTGATTGGTAAAACCATACTGTTAAAATGATGGTCTGCATGGAGTACTGTGCAGCTCTGATAGCTGGGCAGAGTTGGAAATGAAGAAAGTTTTTTATTCCATGAATTACAAGTGGTGTGCAGTGGGAATTGCTGAGGTCTAATGAGAGAGGCTGAGAAGTTCTGTGAGAAAATGGAGAATGCAATCACTGCTGCTGATTTAGATAGGCCTGGGAGTTACTTCAGTTGTGGATAGAAGAAAATACTTGTCTGTAATCCTGGAATGCATCCTGTGAACTACAGACAACATCAGGTGTTTGTTTTTTTTTTTGAAGACTTAATGTGCTGTCAGTTTTCCTTTCCATTTATGTGCACTTATATTTTTTTTACTATTATTTTTTCAGGGTACGCTAATACAGCATCTGAAGGAACACATTCTTCATGGCAACATGACCAGCACTGACATAATTATGTACTATACAACGGCAAGTGTGGCTTATTAAGGCATTTCTAAAAACTCTTTAGTACATTTTTCTTATAAAGCTGAGGGAGCTTTCCCTGCAAATCAGCAATTTCATTTTTATATATTTTTAATTCTTGCTCTGTAAAGAGTCATCCTACTTAACAGATTTTTAAATAAGTAAATAATCATGTGGGATAATAAAAATGGAGCAGGGACCTTTCTGGTGAAAGGTCAAACCTATGTTAAATGTTTCTAATCTAATTAGTGAGGAAAACTAATTGATTTTTACAGTCCTTTAGGGTCATTGACCTAACTGCCTCATCAATTTAATCTGCAAAATAGGCTCTACCTTCCTGCAACATGTAATTAACCATACTGAAGATGAGAATTTTTTCTGTTTTGATGGAGAGGAAAGAATCTGAACATCTGAGTTTTACTGAAAGAAAAGGAATAAAACTGGATGATCTTTGTATGGGTTCAGTTATGTTTTTTTCTAATGTTCTGGTAAAGAAAATGATTCTGCAGTCCTCTATTACTCTAACAGTTTGAGAAGGCTCATGTCTTTCCTCATGAGTTCCTTTCTGAACTTTGACACTACTAGTTGGTTTGTAGTACCTCCACAGAGGAATTATGATTACCTTGTCCTATCTTTTGACTCATGCTTTAAAGCTACATGTGTAGGGAGGTCTGGAATCCCTATGCCATTAGAGTATAATAAGGCAATATAAGGCAAGTTAGTTGAATGTTCATTTGGAATGTTCTAATCCAGCCTTGGGACAGGTGAGAGGATAAACAGCACTCCAGTCTTATTTTCTGATTCTTAAATAATATGATTAGAGGTAATCAGCAAAGATAAATATAAACTTGTGCTGGTTTAACAGTTTAAAACTTCCAGGCAAGGAGGAAAGTGGAGGGGAAGATAGCATATCTTGAACAAGGACAGAGAGCATGCTTTGGGCCAAATGATTATGTGAAAAGCCTTGCCTGTTCATTTTCTAGTTGTCTGTAGCTCTGCAGCTATATGACAACAATATTCCCGGCCCTGTGATACTGCTGCCAGGAAAGTGGATGATTAGCTGACAAAGATAGAAACTAATGGAGGTATTTTCTTTCCTAGACTGGCTGGATGATGTGGAACTGGTTAGTGACTGCACTTGCTACAGGAGCTTCAGTGGTCCTCTATGATGGATCTCCTCTAATTCCATCACCAAACGTGCTCTGGGACTTGATTGACAGACTGGGGTATGATCCTGTTAGGTTTACTGCAAAACCAACCTCATTAAAGGTGTCAAAAACTAGCACGTAGCCTGACAGTTTTGCCTTAATGTTGAGTAGAACTACTTAAAATTTAGCACTAAAAACAATATTTGAGAGAGCAGAAGAGAAAAAGAGCTGATTGTTTCAAAATTGATTCAGGTATTTGGATTCCAAGCAAACAAAGAATTTTGGTTCAATAGTCAGTTTTCAAGAGCAGCCTTTTTCAAAAGGCAATAATTGGGAGCAATCTAAAGAGTAATTTCTCAGTGCACAGAACTTAAAAGAATCTTTTGTTTCAGTCAGCACAACATATGACTTTTTATACAGCACTTTGACTTAAAGACAGAAATTGACTGGAAAGGCTCAGCAGGGCTGCTTATATTTTCATATTTTGCTCTTTAATCTGTAATATTAGATTCACCCTGTCAGGCAATTTGTTAATTGTTTTACACGGTCCTTTGTATCTAGCAATGCTCACTGCCCTCTCTCGAATCCAAGGGAAATAACAGGTATCATAAACAAATCCTGTGGTGGTGTTTTACTATAGTGGTTAAACTTTGCTTTTTGTATTTTTCCCACTTTTCTAGCTGGATGTAAGGAGCGTAGATCTGAATGATGTTACTTTGTGGTAAAATAAGTGTCATTTTTAATTAGTAATTACCACCAATGAATTAATTTTAGAAAATGGATGCCAAAAGACTTTTTCCTGACTCTTGGTAATTATTAATTTAAATTTCACTGTCTTTTGTGCCATGAGTTTAAAGATTGACATTTTATCTCTGGCTATTATAACTGAAGATTAATGCCTAGTTGGAATGTTTCCATTAAAAAAACAATAGCTTAACACCTCTTTCCCCTAGCATTCCCCCCCCAAACAGCAGAACAGGCAAAAATTTAGAATCAAGGAATAAGACAACTTATTTTTAAGCATTGTTTCTACATGCCAAAAGTAAGTGAAGATAACTCAAATGTGTCTGCATGTCTCACTTTTGTAATCTGGTGCTAAATGTGGTGGCCATCTGTGTGGTACTTCATAACGCAGTCTGTTCCCAACTGTCATATGCTACATGTTAAAAAAAAAAAAAAAAAAAGCATTAAGACTACCTTGCTTCTCTGAAGATGTACCATACTTCCGTTCAGATATTTTGATGATACTATAAAAATATTCAATCTCGTACTTCATGGCAAGAATTACTTAAGTGGACTTCAATGAAAGATCTATTCAAGTGAACTGTGTTTAGTCACCACCCATCAGTTATCTAGTATTTGGAAAGAAATAATAGCAGATTAGTCTCTACATGTGCTGTAGAGAAAGTGTCAAAGAGTTTAAAAATACAGAGAAGCATTACATATTCTAACTATAAAATAAGCAATAATCTGAAGCATGGAAGGAAAGTAGGATATTACACAAGAGTAAAAATTGTTCATGTGTTTGTGATACATAGTAAGTGAAGTGAGGGAGAAGTTCAGTTGTGTGTGCTCTCATGGTGCTCGATAAATTGCTTTATGCAGAGATAGATAGATAGATAGGCGCGCTCTCCAGAAAGTCGGTACACACGCAGACCGACTACCCGTTAAAAAATGCAGCAGTTCAGGTCACCGGATGCAAGGAGTGTCTGAGCCTGTTGCTGCCATTGGCGGGAGGCAGAGAAACTGCGTGCGTGAGGTGCGAGCAGGTGGATGATCTGGTCCGCATGGTGGCGGAGCTCAAGGAGGAGGTGGAGAGGTTGAGGGCCATCAGGGATTGTGAGCGGGAGATAGACTTCTGGAGTAACTCCCTGCAGGGCCTCAAGGGGAGGTGCCGAGGTGAGACTCCTCAAATGGGGGCGGACCCCCTGCCCTGTCCCCCGTCGGGCAGAGGGAGGGGATCTGGGAGCTGAGGAGGAATGGAAACAGGTCCCTGCTCGACATCGCAGGCGATGCCCTCCCCTTCCGGCCCCACCTTCCCAGGTGCCCTTACGCAACAGGTTTGAGGCCCTAGAGATTGAGAGGCCGGTGTGTGAGGACGAGGTAGCAAATGTTCCCAGGAGGATGCCTGGGGTGAGGAGGTCAACTCTGCACCTCAGGACTGCCTCCACCAAGAAAGACAGGAGGGTTATTGTTGTTGGTGACTCGATTCTTAGGGGAACAGAGGGCCCTATTTGTCGGCCTGACCCTACCCGTAGGGAAGTCTGCTGTCTCCCTGGGGCCAGGGTCAGGGATGTTGCCAGGAAGCTTCCTAACCTGGTACGCCCCTCTGACTATTACCCCCTTTTGATAGTCCAGGCGGGCAGTGATAACATCGAAGAGAGAAGCCTCAAGGCTATCAAAAGGGACTTTAGGGGACTGGGTCGGTTAGTGGATGGAGCGGGAGTGCAGGTGGTGTTTTTGTCCATCCCTACGGTGGCAGGGAGGGGTTCAGAGAGGACACGGAAAGCCCACCTGTTAAACACGTGGCTCTGGGACTGGTGCCAACGCAGAAATCTTGGGTTTTTTGATCATGGGGCACTTTACTCAGCACCTGGCCTGATGGCCGCAGACGGGTCCCTATCTTTTAGGGGAAAAAGGATCCTGGGCCAGGAGCTGGCAGGGCTCATTGAGAGGGCTTTAAACTAGGTAGGAAGGGGGATGGGGCTGAGGCTAGGATTGTTGGGGCTGTGCTAGGGGGAACAATGGCAAGGCCGGAGGATAAGGCAATGGCCCAGCTGAAGTGCATCTACACCAATGCACGCAGCATGGGTAACAAACAGGAGGAGCTGGAAGCCATCGTGCGGCAGGCAGGCTACGACTTGGTTGCCATCACGGACACGTGGTGGGACCACTCTCATGACTGGAGTGCTGCAATGCCTGGCTATAAGCTCTATAGAAAGGACAGGCAGCATAGAAGGGGTGGTGGTGTGGCTCTCTATATTAGAGAGTCTTTCGAGGTTGTAGAACTCGAGGTTGGGAATGACAAGGTTGAGTCCCTTTGGGTTAGGATCGGCAGGGACAACAAGGCTAGTGTCCTGGTCGGGGTCTGCTATAGACCGCCGAACCAGGATGAGGAGACGGATGAGGAATTCTACAGGCAGCTGACAGAGGTTGCAAAATCGTCAGCTCTTGTACTCGTGGGGGACTTCAACTTCCCTGACATATCCTGGAAGCACAACACAGCCCTGAGAAAGCAGTCTAGGAGGTTTCTGGAGAGAGTGGAAGATAGCTTCCTGACGCAGCTGGTTAGTGAACCTACCAGGGGTGGTGCCCCGCTAGACCTTCTCTTCACAAACAGAGAAGGACTGGTGGAGGATGTGATTGTCGGGAGCTGTCTTGGGCAGAGTGACCACGCAATGGTGGAGTTCACTATTCTTGGCGAGGCCAGGAAGGGGACCAGTAAAACCGCTGTATTGGACTTTCGGAGGGCTGACTTTGAGCTGCTCAGGACACTGGTTGGTGGAGTACCTTGGGAGGCGGTTCTGAAGGGCAGAGGAGTCCAGGAAGGCTGGGCGCTCTTCAAGAGGGAAATCTTAATGGCGCAGGAACGGTCTGTCCCCACGTGCCCAAAGACGAGCTGGCGGGGAAGAAGACCGGCCTGGCTCAACAGAGAATTGTGGCTTGAGCTTAGGAGAAAAAAGAGGGTTTATAAGCTTTGGAAAAGTGGGCAGGCCACTAAGGAGGACTTTAAAGAAGTAGCGAGGCTGTGCAGGGACAAAATTAGGAAGGCCAAAGCTCATCTGGAGCTCAATCTGGCTACTGCTGTTAAAGATAACAAAAAACGTTTCTATAAATACATTAACACAAAAAGGAGGACTAAGGAGAATCTCCATCCTTTACTGGATGCGGGGGGAAACTTAGTTACAAGAGATGAGGAAAAGGCGGAGGTGCTCAATGCCTTCTTTGCCTCAGTCTTTAGCGGCAATACCGGATGTTCTCTGGATACTCAGTACCCTGAGCTGGTGGAAGGGGATGGGGAGCAGGATGTGGCCCTCACTATCCATGAAGAACTGGTTGGTGACCTGCTACGGCACTTGGATGTGCACAAGTTGATGGCGCCGGATGGGATCCACCCAAGGGTACTGAGAGAACTGGAGGAGGAGCTGGCCAAGCCACTATCCATCATTTA